>NC_133342.1:1877700-1955200 GCF_030506205.2 Paramisgurnus dabryanus
TTATTTATAGTTATCATTATCGTTATAATGTGAACAGCCTTTAGTATGGTGGCACAAAATGAAACGTGGCGATTTTTTAAGGGGATAAAAATGAGAACTATATTGTATGGCGGAATAGCACTTAGTTTGCAGCACTTCAACCTCTGGCACAGTAAAATCATCACTCCTCCTCTCCCTGAGTTTGAGTAACATAGTAAAACATAGTAAAATATTAAAAAATGGTGGTGTTTTCCTTTATCTGGAATAGATATACCAGCTAAGAGTGAGGCGATGGGGTGTAGGAGGGATGATTCAAAAAATGAGCACGAAGTCATGGGATGAGCTATTCATGCTGATTGGTTGAAACTTAATAAAATAAACTTTACATTAAAAATACGAAACTATGGCTGCATATGTGGAAGTGTGACTAAGATGTATAATTTCCAGACTTGGAATGTAGCGTGCGAGCCATATAGACATGTAAACGTTTTTGCACTGAGTTCATTTTTCACACTGCAGTTCGCCCATTTACTGAAGGACATTTTTCAGCTGGCAACACTTTTCATGAAGCCCATGTTGGGTTGGAGACAGTTTTTACTGGTGTGAGACGATTTCATATTTCAGAGCGAGGCAGCGACTCCAGCGTAACATTAAATCTGTCCCCCTTCTCACACAGCTACATGTTCAGATTTAATTGGTCGTGTTGTAGATGCTCACGGTTTGTCGTGCTGTGAGCTCTCTGTGCGCCTGTGCCTTCATGAGACAGTAGCTTAGAAATATTATCTCACTGTCTGTGTTGTTAATGGCTGTTGCAGAGAAGTGTCATTCAGATGAATGAGTCATTAGTATTTTACGTTCAAACGTCGTAACTTATAATCATGACACAGTATAAATATGAGTTGTGAGTTGAAAAATTTATCACATGGCTTGGTGGAAGACCTCCGTAGCCTGTGTCTCTTAACAAGGTTGTTTATGTAGGTTTAGTAAAAGGCACTGGACCGAAACGTGTCGTGTTATCTGTGTGTACGTGTACTTTGTGTACTTTCCCATACACAAACACATACAGTCGAGTGGATAGTTGCAGTGTAATGTTTCACACAGTACTGAGCAGAAGTGAGATGTGTGTGTGAGGTGTTGCTAACAGGCTGTGTGTCGGTGTTACAGGAAATACAGAGAGCCAATTAGAGTATTCTCACCAACAGGTTTCTTTCACACACATACCAACTCCTGCAAAGACATTAGCTCTGCTCCAGAGCCTAGAGAGATGTCTCCTTAACCGCTGTATCACGTGGCAGATCACAACTGTGAGGGGCGTTTGCATGGTGGGGTTCAGAGACCATTAGGAAGGAATCTACCCACATAAAAATACTATAGTAAACTGTAGGTGTATTATAGTAATATGGTATAATATAATTACTAGAGTATAGCATACTATTTACTGGGGTATTTACTATTTACGAAGGTTTAAAAACATGGATACACGACTATTTTTTAAAGGATTAATCTAGCAATTATTTTTCCGATACATCGATTCATTTAACGATTCATTTTTCCAGTCCAGTTTTATTTCAATTCGATTATCTGCCCATTAATTAAATAATGGCAATTTATACATGTTGATTTACATAACTGAATGAAAACAAACATGAATTTCTTAACATTGCAATATATGTTTATTGCTCTTAAAATTCCAAAATAAAAAAGACTAAACAAGTGCAAAGTAATGCATTCTTAGTCAGAGGTAGCATTCAATAAAATCGTTTTGCAACGTTTGCAGCGCATACTGTGCAGTTTAATAACAGTAAAAAAGTCTGACGAATCGACGTGCATATTTTGGGCAGAAATATTTTTTGCGTCGACGACATCGATTGTGTCGACTTCGATTATATTTGTTCGTGAACGATTAAAATATCTCCACGATCCACTTTTTTGGAAATATCGTTCTATCGTCCCTACATCAAGTACGCGACAAGTGCAAGTACGCGACAAACTGAGGCATGCTACATGAAGGCGAGTTAAGGGCCGGGTATACATTTTTTCCGCGTCTGCGTTTGGCTCGCGCGCACGCATCCACTGAGCTTTCAAAGTATAATCACCGCGGCTATGCGCAGATGGCTGTGTTCAACACATATGCAATACAAATGATTTCTTATTCAAATTATTACTCTAACTGGACTGATTTGGGACATTTAAAGTACATAAAATTTTTTAGGATTAAGTGAAGAAAAGTAGCCGATCCACCATTGCAAATAATGTTTAGAACAAACATCAAGAAAACAAAAAACTTGAATCAAACATTATGGTGACAAAAATGCTCCAAAGCTTCTGTTCTTGGAAGAAGTAAAAATAAAATAAGAGAAAACGATAGTATGTCTGCAAATGCTGTCTATCTCCTTTGTGTAATTTTCGTAGTGGAGTGTCCTGTCTCAATATTTTCTTGCGCATGCGCTGTTGTACGCATGTTGTACTGTCCGTGCATATTTTCTTACCTTGTAGGATTGCATTTTTAAATGGCAAAATAGTTTAAAAAAACCAACACGAAAAAGAACCATGATTAAAATTATAAAATCACGATATTTCCTAAAACAATCATGATATGTATTTTCCCCAAATCGCCCACCCCTAGACTGAAGTATAGTTCAGTTTTGACGTGTACGCGAGGGTCAACGTACAGTGCGTGTGACGCAAAATGCGTCATCAGAATAGTATTCGTGTATGTGCGCGCACTGCCGCATTTTTGTAACCATGCGTACATATGCCGCATAAGCACGTATGGGAGTACATAGTATGTAGTTCAGGAGAGTATTGCAATTTGTCGCACATGCGTTAAGCATCTTTGTATGCGCACATGTAAAAACACAACTATGCTTTGCAAGGCTGTGCGCTATACTCGATGTTGTGTGTCGATTTTTAGCGGCATCTAGCTGTAAGACAACCAATGGCTCAGTCCACAGCTCTGCCCTCCATTTTGAAACGCATAGAGAAGCTACGCGTTAGCCACCACAGCACAAACACGTCATCGTCTGAGACAAAGTAGTGACGAAACGCTCTGTGGAGCAGTTTGTCCATTTAGGGCTACTGTAGAAACATGGCGGCTCAAAATGCAGACGTCCATGTATGGGTGACTGCGGTGTTATGTACATAAATATGGCTCTTTCTAAGGTAATAAAAACAATACAGTTCACCACTGATACTATAGTTGTGCGAATTATATTGAATGTCTGTTAAAAGATCCTTCTAAAAGTTACACAATGCACTTTTAAGCTATTGTTTATAATTATCACCTTTTTTCTCCTCTATGTATCAACATCATCAATGTTGCTTTTTTTAGTAGTGGGACTCGAAAACATTAAATTGGCTTTTGGTTGGCATTTTTAATTGGTCATCTTTACATTCGTAAGTCGTATATTTTCGTATTTAAAGCCAATCTGCTATGTCGAGACGTATCGATCCGCACAGCAGATCTCCTGATCAGTCTTAGGAATCACTCTGGTGCTATCGATCTGATACACCTAAGCACACACACTTCTCGCATTGGATTCTGTTAGCGGCAGTAATGGGAAATCAATGCGTACTGACTCCCTTAAATGCACAGGATAAATACTGTTAGTAAAAGGTATACACACACACATACACACTTCTCTACCGTAAACTGCCAGTCCATTAGTCCTATTGCTGCGTGTCACGCTAATGAAAGCCCTTTACCCATAATGCACGGCACTGTAACCATGGAAACCACACACCGTCATTACATTACTTTGTAATCACAGCAATCACATACACCACCGTGTAATGCTCTTTTTTTATTTAATTTAGATTTAATTTCTTAATTTAAGTCCTGATAACTTTGCCCCAGTCAGGGTGACAGGAGGTCAGCTATATTTCTATGCTTTAACTTTCTCTTCTTTCTCTGCCACACGCGCACTGTTCAGGAAGAAGCGTTGAAAGACATATTTGTGGAAAGTTGCCTCCACAAAAGCTCCAAAAGCTCATATTGTCCCCCAGGGGACATAAATATGAGCAATATAGAGTATCATTGTTTACTTACCGGCTCAAGTCAAAACATCCCATTTTAAAGTCTTTCTCATTTTGAGCACAACACAGCATCCCTCAACAACACCCTACCATCGACCCTTTCTTTAGGTCTCCATGTAATCAGAATAAAAAAAATTTTTTTAATGGGAATATGTTAGCCATGAGTACCGTATTTTCCGGAATATAAGTTGCATGTTTTTCATAGTTTGAATGGTCCTCCAACTTATAGTCAGGTTTTTTGTCTTCATGACGCATTTTTGATTGATGTCACTTATAGTACAGAAAATGTGGTATATCTATAATCTAGTCTGCTCATAGACACATCCTTCAAAAAAAGTATAGTACTTTTTCTTACGTGTAGGCTTACAGTTGAACGCACAGCCTTGCAAAGCATTGTTTATTTGACTTGTACGTGTATGCATATGTTTGACGCATGCACATTGTGACAAAATGCAATGCATCTTCTGAGCTATATTCTTCTGTACGCGCATACGCAACCTACACGTATAAGGTTTTAAATAAATCTGGTGGTGCGCATACAGTGCGTGCACACTCTTCTGATGTCGAAATTGCATGAAGCACACTGTACGCAGACCCTTGCGTACGCATAAAAATTGGACCATATTTCGGCCTTTATGCTACGTACACACCAAACGCGTAGCATCGCGTTGCTCGCCCTAGATTACTCGCGGGGTTTAACTTTGTGTCATGCGAATTCATATTTTCAATTTGCGCGAAGGCGCGTTTGAGGCGATTAGTGCATGTTTTCGAGGCAATCACGCCGCCCAATTTGCGTCATTCGCCCGCCCAATTTGCGTCATTCGCGCCGCCCAATTTGCGTCATTCGCATCCCCCGCATCTAATTGCGTCTTTGTTTGAGGCGAATAGCGCATGTTTTCAAGGCAATCGCGCAGCCCAATTTGCGTCATTTGCGCTGCCCAATTTGCGTCATTCGCATCGCCTGCGTCTGATCGCGTCTTTGCATTGACTTTGTATGTAATCTACTGGTTTGGTGTGTATGCCCCATTAGAGTCTCTCACATCCTTCTGAAAGGGTCAATGATTTTTATGACATCATTCTGCACTTCAGATTCTCATCAGATTTCAGGCTGTGAGGTAAACAGAATGCTATATTCAGGAGCTACTGAATATGTCCCGCCCTAACATCCTGTTTGTGTAGAAATTGTCAATGCATTGAACAATACTGCAAATATTGCACTTGGTGTGGTTAGTTGTAGTGGTTTAGTTTTGTCGCTTGGTTTTGTATGTTCATGCCTGTTCTGTGGTTCAAAAACACACACACCAAACACAACCTGAGGCCATTTTCTCATGAAATCCTAATTGGTGTTCAAGTGAAGAATGACTGCTGTGTTTTAGAAATATTCATGGATGAAACACGCACACATACATCCCCCCACACTTACTTATCTTCAAAGGTGAAGTCTAACTGCCACTTTGCTACTTTGTTTCTCATGGGAGCTGAACTGAACTGACTCCGACAGTGCTGAAATCAATCATAACTGTTTATCCACACACACACACACACACACACGCACGCACACACACCATAAAGATCTGTGTTAGTTTGTGTGCATGTGCAAAGACTATGAGACAGATCCCACACAGACCTAAACTGCACCTCTGGACCTCGGCCATCTGTGTGTGCATGTCTGTGAAGGTCAACCTTTAATGTGGCTCAAACTCAAAGCTCAGTGGGCCACTGGATTCATATCTCACACTCTGCCTGAAAAGGTTGTGCACCCGTATGTTTTAAATTAGCAGCTCTGACATAAGCACAACACTGTCACTTAAACAGATTCTGCCTTTAACCTTCCAGTCTCTTTAAAAATGTTATCCTACTGTGCCAACCAACACGGTTACCCCTTAGGCGAGGCAACTTGACTCTCTAAAAGTCAAATGGAGAATTAAACGCTTTATTAAGAAGATCTGTAGGGTGATTCAGTATTCTGTACAGCGTGGAGCCTTAATGAAGGCTCTGACAGCGCTAAAATTATCAAGGCCTAATGTTTTAATAATGGGTAGCTGAAGCAGTTAGTAGTGAAATACAACTTCCTTTCCCATTAGAGATGAAATGAAAGAAAATATGGTCTTGCAATAAAGTGCTGTGATGGTATTATGGTACAGTCATGCTAACATATGATAATTGTATGTATGGTACGGACATGGTATTGATAGATTATTCCAAAGTACTCTAATGAATACTATGGTATTGCCACATAATGTGCCTAAAATACTGTTAATCAGTCCCTCCAGAAAAACATGATTATGCGATCGCACGATTTAAAGCATTATCAGCCTTCATAAGTCTGCATATTTATGCAGGGGACCCATTTATTTTAAATATGCTGCACTTTCGCTGCATAAATTGCAAATTTCTGTGCGCAAAATATGCAGGCCTTGCATGATTTCATAATCCCCACATTTTCGTAGCAAAAATCACATATATCTTGGCAGAAAGTTGAAAAATTTTGCATTTACTTCACACATGCGCAGCCATGTCCCCTGTTGCCATGGGAACGTTATGAAGTGACGTGATTACGTTACAACATCATTGAAAAGCTGTGAAAGCTGTTTTTTTGCAAGTTCCCGCAGTTTTTTGCAAGTTCCCGCAGTTTTTTGCAAGTTCCCGCAGTTTTTTGCAAAGTTCCCGCAGTTTTTTTGCAAAGTTACCTCAGTTTTTTGCAAGTTCCCGCAGTTTTTGCAAGTTCCCGCAGTTTTTGCAAGTTCCCGCAGTTTTTGCAAGTTCCCGCAGTTTTTGCAAGTTCCCGCAGTTTTTGCAAGTTCCCGCAGTTTTTGCAAGTTCCCGCAGTTTTTGCAAGTTCCCGCAATTTCATTGCATAAAACTGCATAAATATCCATCATATTCCATTGCATTTTTTAAGAAAGCAAGATTTTTGCCGGCAACAATCACAAAAAAAATTATTTTTCTGGAAGGACTGGTTAATACCATGCATGGTACATTAATGTTTGTGTAGGCTAATGTCAGTAGTAGGTAAATGAATATTAATGTAATGCTGCAATCCGTAACATTTTTGGTTAGAAATAAATAGAAATTATTATTTAAAACTGTCTCCTTAAGGCCAAAGTATGGTCCATACCCGGCCACATTTTTGAAACCCTGCGTACGTGTAAGTTGTGCATACATGTACAGAACAATGTAATATGTTGCAAACAATGGAGATGTGTTGCATTTTGTCACAATGCGCGTGTGTCGAACGTCTGCCTACACGTATGAGTGAAATAAACCGTGCACGTACGTTTGCGCGTAACACGTAAAAAAACATGTAACAAAACAGAATACACTCCAGGCTTTACAGCATTTTGCAACGGTAACCTGATAATAATTATATAATCTTTGAGCTGTCAGGTTCAATTTATGTCATTTGAGTTTATCCCTTATAAAGAAAAGTAAGACAATTAACCTGCAATTTCACGTTTTAAACAGAGGTGGCAATAGAGAGGAATTTAAAGAAAATTTGAATTCGCAATAAAATTGAAATGAAAAACTGAAATTTATTTGAAATATTGTGTGTTGTTTAACAAAATCTGTGAGGTTCATTATTTTTTTTAAATGCATGTGCCCTCATAAACTTTATTCTCTCTTTATTTCCGGTCATATGGTATGGCAGGTGGGTGGGGTCCGCGAAAAAAAAAATCAAAACTATTAGCGAATAGCAACATGACCAAATTTCAAATAGTCCAATCAATTCTCAATGGACGAATTCAAGTCCAGCATTGCCTTATATTCATTTCAGAAGCCATTTCACTCGGATACACTACTTCCATTTCATGGTGACTTTAAATGAGTATTCTAAATGACAGTATACATGTTTCCTTTTTAAAACCTGAATACTATAAGCGTCTAAAGTGTTTGCGTATGCTGAGCATTGTAAAACAGTTTGGCACTGTTTTGGAGCCTGTTTTTGTTACCCCATGCAGTGGGGCTGGTAGCCGGCAGGATCTTATACCTGTTCTCAATTTCTGGCTGAACAAACACATGCATCCAGCCTTCACTGAGATAGATCTGTTTGTGTTTAAGTGTGCACAAGTGGTTATATTCCCGTACGGAGATTTTCAAACACATTGTTTCACTTTCAATGAACTGAGACCCTTCTGTCAGGCTGTCATTCATAGAGGCTTTTGCCGAGGGAATCTTTAGAAAAGTCTTCTTTGCTCTTAGTTTTTCTCAGATTAGAGGGTGGATTGACAACATCTTACACCCACTTCACCAGTTTTTCTTATCTATTTTTAAAGCTTTAAAAGCTTTAGTTCTTTCATAGATTTAAAGTGTAACCTGTCAAAAATATAATTGGACAGATGTTTAGCACCATCTCATCAGGACAGAGGTTTGATCAATCACCGTTTTTTATGTGCAAAAAAAAAGATTGGTATTAGAAATGTATTGTTGTGTGTTTTAAATGACACTGCATGTTTTTTTTCTTTTGTAAGTCACCTTAAATAATGTACAGTAGAGGATATGGAAAACTAATTCTTTTGTAATCAGGTGCAGAATTGACTAAACAAGCCTTGCGGTTAAAATATCACTGATGCAGTTAGTAAAAAGCCTATTATTGGCTGCTACCAATATTGGTTTGATATACAGTATATTGTGCATCTTTATTGAATGATTTGTTTATAGCTATCCGGTATCTCTTCTTAAGATTTGTGTTGAGTCCACAAGAACATCGGCAGCCGTCTTTCCATTTGTGAAATTATAGCAAGCACTGTACTGCCCAAAATAAGGTGGTCTATCCATTTCAGCAGGAAAGTGTGGTTGCCATAGTGATAGTGGTTCTTGTATGCTCTAATGGCGACTGGAAGTCTTTAAAGTACATTAAAACTGATGTTATCACAATTCCTCACATCCACAGTGCTCTCAAAACAAATTATGACCCATGATGGCCCATATGTCTCCAAATCTCTTTTCAAAAGCCAGAAGCTGTGTGCATATTGATATTAGATGCGGCATTAGAACAATCTTTCCTTTCATGAAGAGATCAGACAGATTTTTATCTGCTTGTATTTTTGTCATCAGTGGTTTTAAAAGCTTTTGCTGCATGACTGTACACTGTGATTTTGCTTCCTGTAGATGTGCCATTTCGGTAATGGCTCCTGCAGATCATAACAGTCATTATGATCATTCTTTTTCTCTTCGAATCCCTATTTCTGTTTCTTTCTCTATGATGAAGCAGTGAGAGGATGAATGGCAGATGGGCCTGTGAGAGGGTGAACGTCAGATGGGGCTGTGAGTGGTTGAATGTCTGATTGGGCTGTGAGAGGCTGAACGTCAGATGAAGCTGTGAGAGGGTGAAAGTAAGATGAGGCTGTGAGAGGGTAAATGTCAGATGAGATTGTGAGTTGCTGAACATCAGATGAGGCTGTGAGAAGCTGAACATCACATGAGGCTGTGAGAGGATGAACATTACATGAGGCTGTGAGAGGATGAACATCACATGGGGCTGGAAGAAGGAGAATATCAGATAAGGTTGTGGATGGTGAACATTAGGTAAGGCTGTGAGAGGCTGAACATCAGAAGAGGCTGTGAGAGGGTGAACGTTAGATAAGGCTGGAAGAGGGAGAGTGTCAGATGAGGCTGCAAGGAGGAGAAGGTCAGATGAGTTTGTGGATGGTGAACATCAGATGAGGCTGTGAGAGGGTGAACATCAGATAAGGCTGGAAGAGGGAGAGCGTCAGATGAGGCTGCAAGGAGGAGAAGGTCAGATGAGTTTGTGGATGGTGAACATTAGATGAGGCTGTGAGAGGCTGAACATCAGATGAGGCTCTCAGAGAATAAACATTGGATAAGGCTTTGGGAGAGGGAGAGCGTCAGATGAGGCTCTCAGAGGATGAGCATCCGATGGGGCTGTGAGAATGACTGTCAGATGGGTCTTCAAGATGGTGAACGTCAAATGAGGCTGTGAGAGAGTGAACGTCAGATGAGGCTGTGAGGATGGATATTAGATGGGGCTGTGCGAGGGTGAATCTCAGATGAGTCTACAAGAAAGATAATGTCAGATAAGGCTGGAAGAAGTTGAACATCAGATGAGGCTGTGAGAGGCTGAACATCAGATGGGGCTGTGAGAGGCTGAACGTCAGATGAGGCTGCAAGAAGGATAATGTCAGATAAGGCTTTTCAGAGGTTGAACGTCAGATGGGGGTGTGAGAGGGTGAACATCAGATGAGCCTATAGGAGGCTGAACATCAGATGAGGCTGTCAGAGGGTGAACATCAGATGAGGCTGTGAGTGGCTGAACATCAGATGAGGCTGTGAGAGGCTGAACATCAGATGAGGCTATGGGAGGCTGAACATCAGATGATGCTGGGAGAGGGTGAACATCAAATGAGGCTGGGAGTGGGTGAACATCAGATGAGGCTGTGAGAGGCTAAACATCAGATGAGGCTGGAGGAGGGTGAACATCGGATGAGGTTGTGAGAGGGTGAACGTCAGATGAGGCTGTGAGAGGCTGAACATCAGATGAGGCTGGGAGAGGGTGAACAACAGATGAGGCTGGAGGAGGGTGAACATCGGATGAGGTTGTGAGAGGGTGAACGTCAGATGAGGCTGTGAGAGGCTGAACATCAGATGAGGCTATGGGAGGCTGAACATCAGATGAGGCTGGGAGAGGGTGAACATCAAATGAAGTGTGGAGAGGGTGAACATCAGATGAGGCTGTGTGCGGCTGAACATCAGATGAGGCTGAACATCAGATGAGGCTGAACATCAGATGAGGCTGGGGGAGGGTGAACATCGGATGAGATTGTGAGAGGGTGAACGTTGGATGAGGCTGTAAGAGGCTGAACATCAGATGAGGCTGTGAGTTGCTGAACATCAGATGAGCCTGTGAGAGGCTGAACATCACATGAGGCTGTGAGAGGCTGAACATCACATGAGGCTGTGAGAGGATGAACATCACATGAGGCTGTGAGAGGATGAACATTACATGAGGCTGTGAGAGGATGAACATCACATGAGGCTGTGAGAGGATGAACATCACATGAGGCTGTGAGAGGATGAACATTACATGTGGCTGTGAGAGGATGAACATCACATGAGGCTGTGAGAGGCTGAACAACACATGAGGCTGTGAGAGGCTGAACATCACATGAGGCTGTGAGAGGATGAACATCACATGAGGCTGTGAGAGGATGAACATCACATGAGGCTGTGAGAGGATGAACATTACATGTGGCTGTGAGAGGATGAACATCACATGAGGCTGTGAGATGGTGAACGTCACATGATGCTGGAAGAAGGAGAATATCAGATGAGTTTGTGGATGGTGAACATCAGATGAGGCTGTGAGAGGGTGAACATCAGATAAGGCTGGAAGAGGGAGAGCGTCAGATGAGGCTGCAAGGAGGAGAAGGTCAGATGAGTTTGTGGATGGTGAACATTAGATGAGGCTGTGAGAGGCTGAACATCAGATGAGGCTCTCAGAGAATAAGCATCGGATAAGGCTTTGGGAGAGGGAGAGCGTCAGATGAGGCCCTCAGAGGATGAGCATCCGATGGGGCTGTGAGAATGACTGTCAGATGGGTCTTCAAGATGGTGAACGTCAAATGAGGCTGTGAGAGAGTGAACGTCAGATTAGGCTGTGAGAGGCTGAACATCAGATGAGGCTATGGGAGGCTGAACATCAGATGAGGCTGGGAGAGGGTGAACATCAAATGAAGTGTGGAGAGGGTGAACATCAGATGAGGCTATGTTCGGCTGAACATCAGATGAGGCTGAACATCAGATGAGGCTGGGGGAGGGTGAACATCGGATGAGATTGTGAGAGGGTGAACGTCGGATGAGGCTGTGAGAGGCTGAACATCAGATGGGGCTGGGAGAGGGTGAGCGTCAGATGGGCCTGTGAGAGGGTGCACCTCAAATGAGGCTGTGAGTGGGTAAACATCATATGAGGATGAACGTCAGATGAGGCTGTGAGGGAGTGAACATCAAATGAGGCTATGAGAGGCTTTACGTCAGATAATGCTGGGGGAGGGTGACCATCGGATGAGGCTGTTAGAGGGTGAGCATCAGATGGGGCTGTGAGAGGGTGAACGTCAGATGAGGCTGTGAGAGGGTAAACGTCGGATGAGGCTGTGAGAGGCTGAACATCAGATGGGGCTGGGAGAGGGTGAGCGTCAGATAAGCCTGTGAGAGGGTGAACCTCAAATGAGGCTATAAGAGGCTAATCATCAAATGAGGCTATGAGAGGATGAATGTCAGATGATGCTGGGGGAGGGTGAACATCGGATGAGGCTGTGAAAGGGTAAATGTCAGATGAGGCTGTGAGATGGTGAACGTGAGATGAGGCTTGGAGAGGGTGAACGTAAAATGAGGCTGTGAGAGGCTGAACATCAGATGAGGCTGGGAGAGGGGGGGCGTCAGATGAGGCTCTCAGAGGATGAAAGTCAGATGGGCCTGTGAGAGGGTGAACCTCAGATGAGGCTGTGAGATGGTAAATGTCAGATGAGGCTTCAAGGAGAACGTTAGATAAGTCTGTGAGAGGCTGAACATCAGATGAGGCTGTGAGAGGCTGAACATCAGATGAGGCTATGAGAGGCTGAACATCAGATGAGGCTGTGAGAGGGTGAACATGAAATAAGGCTGTGAGTGAGTGAACATCAGATGAGGCTGTGAGAGGGTGAACATGAGATCAGGATGCAAGAGGCTGAACATCAGATGAGGTCTGAGAGTGTTTTAGAGCGGGTGACCCCTTTATCATAGTAATGATACATTTACAGAGAAGAGCACTGCCTTACTTTTCTGCTTTCCTGACCATAATGCTGGCCATTACAGCAAGCTAGAAAACCACAATTTACTTCAAGTGCCCACTTATTCTGAGTCTGATGTGTGTTTACCCGTGAACACTTCATGTGCTTTAAACAGATGTGGCTTCGTACCTCCTTGCTAGTAACTTCCTTTTCTGTTCATTTAAAGTAATAAAAGAGATAAGTTATTACTAAATCATCATGTTTACCTATGGTCTGTGTGCATTGATTATTATGACCTGATTCTGGTCCTTTAAGCTCACATCTGTTAGACGAAATGCCAGTGGAAGTGAAAGGCTGTGATTATTTCAGAAGGACCTCGGGTCATACAAAGCTTTTTGCTTTAACATGACAGCTAAATAAGCTCTCCTGTTGACAGCATTGTGTGTTCAGCGTGCTGGCGTGTCTGTGTGTGTAATTCCAGTGCGCTGTGAATCTTATGCCACTGTTATAAATCACTCCAGCTGTTGGTAGTGTATGAGTAATGTTATGAAGGGGTCAGAGGGCCATCCTGTCCCACTCTTACCCTGGGTGTATGTGCATGTGTGCGTGTACCCTGTTAAAAATATATACAGTATATGTGAGGACAGAGCTAATGTGTGTAACTCAATGTAGCTGACGATGGAAATGTGATTTTGCACAGGTAGGGGTACTGCGACGTCAGCACGTACACGCACACTCAGACTGCTATTCTTTGTTCATCTGGGCATTGTAATGCATTTAGGTTTTTCTTTAGCCACTCCGGAAACATCCTAGTGCTTTTTCATTGATTCTCTCATTGGATTAAATGGCTCCATGGTGTTGACGTATTTGTTGTGTTTTCGATGAGTTTGTATTGATTGGTGCAAGTTATAGATCAGAGCTGTGTTTCTAAAGCAAAGAGAAATTTTGAAACAAGTGTTTCACCATGTGTATTTTTTAGCATACATACCCTGTCTGTCTGTCTGTTGTATCTGTCTGTCTGTTTATCGATCATGTCTGTCTTGTCCATCGTGTCTATCCACCATATCCATCTTATTCATCGTGTCCACCTTATCTATCTTGTCTATCCACTGTATCCTTCATATCTATCATGTCTTGTCCAACGTATCTATCCATTTTGTCTATCATATCCCTTGTGTCTATCATATCTATTGTGTCTATCAGATCCATTGTGTCTATCATATTTATTGTGTCTGTCATATCCATTGTGTCTATCCATTGTGTCTATCATATCTATCGTGTCTATCCATCATATCTATCATATCTTATCCATTGTGTCTATCATGTCCATTGTGTCCATCGTGTCTGTCTGTCTGTCTGTCTGTCTGCCTGCCTGCCTGCCTGCCTGTCTGTCTGTCTGTCTGTCTGTCTATCTATCTATCTATCTATCTATCGTGTCTATCTAACGTGTCTATCTAACGTGTCTATCTATCGTGTCTATCTATCGTTTGTCTATCTATCGTGTGTCTATCTATCGTGTGTCTATCTATCGTGTGTCTATCTATCGTGTGTCTATCTATCGTGTGTCTATCTATCGTGTGTCTATCTATCGTGTGTCTATCTATCGTGTGTCTATCTATCGTGTGTCTATCTATCTATCTATCTATCTATCTATCTATCTATCTATCTATCTATCTATCTATCTATCTATCTATCTATCTATCTATCTATCTATCGTGTCTATCTATCGTGTCTATCTATCGTGTCTATCTATCGTGTCTATCTGTCTATCTATCTGTCTATCGTGTCTGTCTATCGTGTCTGTCTATCGTGTCTGTCTATCGTGTCTGTCTATCGTGTCTGTCTATCGTGTCTGTCTATCGTATCTATCTATCTATCGTATCTATCGTATCTATCGTATCTATCTATCGTATCTATCGTATCTATCTATCGTATCTATCATATCTATCGTATCTATCTATCGTATCTATCATATCTATCCATCGTGTTCATCATATCTATTGTGAATTGTCCATTGTGTTTATCCATTGTGTCCATCCATTGTATCTATTGTATCCATTGTATCTACTGTATTTACAATATCCATCATGTCTATCCATCCATCGTGTCTATCCATTTAATCCATCATATCCATTGTTTCTATCCATCGTGTCTATCATATCTATTTTTGTCTATCATATCTATTATGTCTGTCCATCGTGTCTATCATATCCATTGTGTCTGTCCAACGTGTCTGTCATATCTATTGTGTCTATCATATCTATTGTGTCTATCCATCGTGTCTGAAGATCTATTGTGTCTATCCATCGTGTCTGAATATCTATTGTGTCTATCCACCGTGTCTGTAATTTCTATTGTGTCTATCCACCGTGTCTGTAATTTCTATTGTGTCTATCCACCGGCACCGTGTCTGTCATATCTATTGTGTCTATCCATCGTGTTCATCATATCTATCGTGTCTATCGATTGTTTCCATCAAATCTATTATGTCTTTTCCATGGTGTCTATCATATCCATTGTGCCCATTTATTGTATCTGTCTATCATATCTTTCATGTTAATCCATTGTGTTCATCATATCTATCGTGTCTATCGATTGTGTCCATCAAATCTATTATGTCTTGTCCATCGTGTCTATCATATCCATTGTGTCCATTTATTCTATCTATCTGTCTATCTGTCTACCCGTCTATCTGTCTACCCGTCTATCTGTCTACCCGTCTATCTGTCTACCCGTCTATCTATCTATCTATCTATCTATCTATCTATCTATCTATCTATCTATCTATCTATCTATCTATCTATCTATCTATCATCTATCTATCTATCTGTCTGTCTACCTGTCTACCTGTCTACCGCATCCATCCATTCAGCCATTAGGGCTGTGCGATTTGAGGAAAAATGCTCAATAATATCTACTGTCTACTCTATCCATCCATATGCATTCTCTAATTTATCTTAGAATATCTTAGAATTAACAGTCCTCTGAAAGACAAAGTTAATATTGCATCTGTGCATTTTAAACTGGACATCTGCTCATGTGTAAAAATCCCAGTTGCCGTTGTGTCTATCATAAACACGCTCAACATATGATCATGGAATTTTAATGAGAGGAAATCTGTCCGGTTCTTCTCTCTCACACATCTATACGTGAATATAAACTACTACTTGACCGTGTCTGATGAATCTGATTTGTGCAGCACAAAAGTCTTAAGAGACTGTGTGCAGACAGGTATCAGAGCCATCTGTGCACCGTGTGTGACATCATGACCTTTACACTCATAAAGGTAGCGGGCCATTATACCACTCACCCGATATATATAGGATCAAAGAGATTATGATGTAATGTTGTGTCCCATTGTGTTGATATCTCATCTTTTCACCTCTTTCACCTCCTGTAACAGGCTAACACCAAGCAACCATGACCGAATCCAGCGCTTACGGCAGGAGTTTCAACACGTCAGACAGGAAGAGACGGAGCCAGATGACCGCCATCATTCCTACAACCTAGAGCAGCCCTGGGTGAGTGTGTGAGCTGTCTTTATGAACACACAACAGTGTGGACGCACTGCCCTATTGGTTCTCTGGTCCCAGGAAGGAGAAGATGGTTTGAGGACTCTCCATTCCTGGGGCGGTTAAAGACATGACCACCAGGGCCTGGGCTTAATCTAACCTCTAACCTGAGACCACTGCATGCAGGAGCATGTGACCTTTGACACTGACATTATCTGCTAACAATGCTAACATCACCATGTGTTCATCCATCTGGACTGTTTACTCATCCATTCATCTGTCCAGCCGATCTTCATCAATATCACTACAGCCATTACTGTAAATCATGTGTTCATGCAAAGACTGACATTGATTGACAAATCAAGACTGACAAATGTGTGCGTGTGTGCACGTGAGAGAGGAAAGGTGAGAGTGTGTAAGAAAATCAAAGTATAAAAATATTTTCTGTCTTCTTAGACTGAAATTGTTTAGTATTTAAGCTATTGAAACAAAATCCAGATCATAAAAATCTGAATTAAATGGGAACAATTTTTATGTTTCGATCTGGATTCAAGTAAATTTCGCATCTTAAGTCTTTAAAATGAGATTGCACTTAAAGATTATCTGTTGAAATTGATAATCTCAGAATCGTTTTATTATGTTACTGTTAGTGTGTAATGTTTTTAACATTCATTTGTATTCATCTTTCTTAGGAAAGCATTTAAACCAACTTTATTACACGGTATTATGTGCATTTCCTTCATGTAAATTTACCTATTTTCTCATCCACTCATTCTCTCACAGAGTCCTTTAATGTGTTGTATTATTGTTTTGCCTTCAACACTATTATGTGTTTCATGGAAGTCTTTAACTTTTCACCCTAATTTTTCTCGGTTTACTTTTAAAAGCCCCAGTTCTCTCTCTTTTTATTCTCACTGTGTCTCCTAAAAACCATTATGGTTAACAAAAGGCAACAGAATAAAGACCACACAATCTTGTAATGAGTGAGCTGTGTTTCTGTAGCCAATGTGTCCAGTCAAATGAGTTCACCTAGGAGCTCATGAGATTGTTGGTTAGGAATTAGGGGAGGCAGAATATTTGAAGGGTACTTGGGTAAGGTATAGGCTAAGCAGGCAGATTGGCTAAGGGTATATAAAACCCTGCATCCGGCATACGTTGACAGAACATACTGAATTAGACTAAGTACCTACTCCGTTAAAACAGTATGTTTAATATACAGCTGTATCCTATCTACCCAGAGCCACTGTTTTTCTTTCTTGTCCTATCCCAGACCTAACGGTAAACCCAACATTTCACGAGATTTAGGTCGTAGCCGTGTCCGATCTAGCCAGAAACGCTGTTTTTCATCCTAATACTAGCCCCAAACCTAACCATAAACCCAATATTTCACTGGATTTAGGCCGTAGCTGTATCCTAACAAGCCAGAAGCACTGTTTTTTTTACCCTAACCCTACCCCCAAACCTAAACCCAACATTTCACAGGATTTAGGCCGTAGCCGTATCCTATCCAACAAGAACCTCCTTTAACATCCTAATCCTACCCCCAAACCTAACCCTTAACCCAACATTTCACGGGATTTAGGCCGTAGCTGTATACTATCTAGATCTAACAGCTGTTTTTTCATCCTAATCCTAGACCCAAACCTAACCATAAACCCAACATTTCACAGGATTTAGGCCGTAGCCGTATCCTATCCAACAAGAACCTCCTTTAACATCCTAATCCTACCCCCAAACCTAACCCTTAACCCAACATTTCACGGGATTTAGGCCGTAGCTGTATACTATCTAGATCTAACAGCTGTTTTTTCATCCTAATCCTAGACCCAAACCTAACCATAAACCCAACATTTCACAGGATTTAGGCCGTAGCCGTATCCTATCCAACCAGAACCTCATTTTTAAATCCTAATCTTACCCCCAAACCTTACCCTTAACCCAACATTTCACTGGATTTAGGCCGTAGCTGTATCCTATCAAGCCAGAAGCACTGTTTTTTATCCTAACCCTACCCCCAAACCTAACCCCTAAACCCAACATTTCACAGGATTTAGGCCGTAGCCGTATCCTATCCAACAAGAACCTCCTTTTTACATCCTAATCTTACCCCCAAACCTTACCCTTAACCCAACATTTCACTGGATTTAGGCCGTAGCTGTATCCTATCAAGCCAGAAGCACTGTTTTTTATCCTAACCCTACCCCCAAACCTAACCCCTAAACCCAACATTTCACAGGATTTAGGCCGTAGCCGTATCCTATCCAACAAGAACCTCCTTTTTACATCCTAATCTTACCCCCAAACCTTACCCTTAACCCAACATTTCACAGGATTTAGGCCGTAGCTGTATCCTATCAAGCCAGAAGCACTGTTTTTTATCCTAACCCTACCCCCAAACCTAACCCCTAAACCCAACATTTCACAGGATTTAGGCCGTAGCCGTATCCTATCCAACAAGAACCTCCTTTTTACATCCTAATCTTACCCCCAAACCTTACCCTTAACCCAACATTTCACAGGATTTAGGCCGTAGCTGTATCCTATCAAGCCAGAAGCACTGTTTTTTATCCTAACCCTACCCCCAAACCTAACCCCTAAACCCAACATTTCACAGGATTTAGGCCGTAGCTGTATCCTATCCAACAAGAACCTCCTTTAACATCCTAATCCTACCCCCAAACCTAACCCTTAACCCAACATTTCACAGGATTTAGGCCGTAGCTGTATCCTATCAAGCCAGAAGCACTGTTTTTTATCCTAACCCTACCCCCAAACCTAACCCCTAAACCCAACATTTCACAGGATTTAGGCCGTAGCTGTATCCTATCCAACAAGAACCTCCTTTAACATCCTAATCCTACCCCCAAACCTAACCCTTAACCCAACATTTCACGGGATTTAGGCCGTAGCTGTATACTATCTAGATCTAACAGCTGTTTTTTCATCCTAATCCTAGACCCAAACCTAACCATAAACCCAACATTTCACAGTATTTAGTCCGTAGCCGTATCCTATCCAACAAGAACCTCCTTTAACATCCTAATCCTACCCCCAAACCTAACCCTTAACCCAACATTTCACAGGATTTAGGCCGTAGCTGTATACTATCTAGATCTAACAGCTGTTTTTTCATCCTAATCCTAGACCCAAACCTAACCATAAACCCAACATTTCACACGATTTAGGCCATAGCCGTATCCTATCCAACAAGAACCTCCTTTAACATCCTAATCCTACCCCCAAACCTAACCCTTAACCCAACATTTCACGGGATTTAGGCCGTAGCTGTATACTATCTAGATCTAACAGCTGTTTTTTCATCCTAATCCTAGACCCAAACCTAACCATAAACCCAACATTTCACAGGATTTAGGCCGTAGCCGTATCCTATCCAACAAGAACCTCATTTTTAAATCCTAATCTTACCCCCAAACCTTACCCTTAACCCAACATTTCACTGGATTTAGGCCGTAGCTGTATCCTATCAAGCCAGAAGCACTGTTTTTTATCCTAACCCTACCCCCAAACCTAACCCCTAAACCCAACATTTCACTGGATTTAGGCTGTAGCCGTATCCTATTCAATAAGAACCTCCTTTTTACATCCTAATCTTACCCCCAAACCTTACCCTTAACCCAACATTTCACTGGATTTAGGCCGTAGCTGTATCCTATCAAGCCATAAGCACTGTTTTTTATCCTAACCCTACCCCCAAACCTAACCCCTAAACCCAACATTTCACAGGATTTAGGCCGTAGCCGTATCCTATCCAACAAGAACCTCCTTTTTACATCCTAATCTTACCCCCAAACCTTACCCTTAACCCAACATTTCACAGGATTTAGGCCGTAGCTGTATCCTATCAAGCCAGAAGCACTGTTTTTTATCCTAACCCTACCCCCAAACCTAACCCCTAAACCCAACATTTCACAGGATTTAGGCCGTAGCCGTATCCTATCCAACAAGAACCTCCTTTTTACATCCTAATCTTACCCCCAAACCTTACCCTTAACCCAACATTTCACAGGATTTAGGCCGTAGCTGTATCCTATCAAGCCAGAAGCACTGTTTTTTATCCTAACCCTACCCCCAAACCTAACCCCTAAACCCAACATTTCACAGGATTTAGGCCGTAGCTGTATCCTATCCAACAAGAACCTCCTTTAACATCCTAATCCTACCCCCAAACCTAACCCTTAACCCAACATTTCACGGGATTTAGGCCGTAGCTGTATACTATCTAGATCTAACAGCTGTTTTTTCATCCTAATCCTAGACCCAAACCTAACCATAAACCCAACATTTCACAGGATTTAGTCCGTAGCCGTATCCTATCCAACAAGAACCTCCTTTAACATCCTAATCCTACCCCCAAACCTAACCCTTAACCCAACATTTCACAGGATTTAGGCCGTAGCTGTATACTATCTAGATCTAACAGCTGTTTTTTCATCCTAATCCTAGACCCAAACCTAACCATAAACCCAACATTTCACACGATTTAGGCCATAGCCGTATCCTATCCAACAAGAACCTCCTTTAACATCCTAATCCTACCCCCAAACCTAACCCTTAACCCAACATTTCACGGGATTTAGGCCGTAGCTGTATACTATCTAGATCTAACAGCTGTTTTTTCATCCTAATCCTAGACCCAAACCTAACCATAAACCCAACATTTCACAGGATTTAGGCCGTAGCCGTATCCTATCCAACAAGAACCTCATTTTTAAATCCTAATCTTACCCCCAAACCTTACCCTTAACCCAACATTTCACTGGATTTAGGCCGTAGCTGTATCCTATCAAGCCAGAAGCACTGTTTTTTATCCTAACCCTACCCCCAAACCTAACCCCTAAACCCAACATTTCACTGGATTTAGGCTGTAGCCGTATCCTATTCAATAAGAACCTCCTTTTTACATCCTAATCTTACCCCCAAACCTTACCCTTAACCCAACATTTCACAGGATTTAGGCCGTAGCTGTATCCTATCAAGCCAGAAGCACTGTTTTTTATCCTAACTCTACCCCCAAACCTAACCCCTAAACCCAACATTTCACAGGATTTAGGCCGTAGCCGTATCCTATCCAACAAGAACCTCCTTTAACATCCTAATCCTACCCCCAAACCTAACCCTTAACCCAACATTTCACGGGATTTAGGCCGTAGCTGTATACTATCTAGATCTAACAGCTGTTTTTTCATCCTAATCCTAGACCCAAACCTAACCATAAACCCAACATTTCACAGGATTTAGGCCATAGCCGTATCCTATCCAACAAGAACCTCATTTTTAAATCCTAATCTTACCCCCAAACCTTACCCTTAACCCAACATTTCACAGGATTTAGGCCGTAGCTGTATCCTATCAAGCCAGAAGCACTGTTTTTTTATCCTAACCCTACCCCAAAACGTAACCCCTAAACCAAACATTTCACAGGATTTAGGCTGTAGCTGTATACTATCTAGATCTAACGGCTGTTTTTTCATCCTAATCCTAGACCCAAACCTAACCATACACAACATTTCACAGGATTTAGGCCGTAGCCGTATCCTATCCAACAAGAACCTCCTTTTTAAATCCTAATTTTACCCCCAAACCTTACCCTTAACCCAACATTTCACTGGATTTAGGCCGTAGCTGTATCCTATCAAGCCAGAAGCACGGTTTTTTTATCCTAACCCTACCCCCAAACCTAACCCCTAAACCCAACATTTCACAGGATTTAGGCCGTAGCCGTATCCTATCCAACAAGAACCTCCTTTTTACATCCTAATCTTACCCCCAAACCTTACCCTTAACCCAACATTTCACTGGATTTAGGCCGTAGCTGTATCCTATCAAGCCAGAAGCACGTTTTTTTTATCCTAACCCTACCCCCAAACCTTACCCTTAACCCAAAATTTCACAGGATTTAGGCCGTAACTGTATACTATCTAGATATAACAGCGTTTTTTTCATCCTAATCCTAGACCCAAACCTACTGTAACCATAAACCCAAAATTTCACTGGATTTTTGGCTGTAGCTGTATCCTATCTAGCCAGAACCGCTGTTTTTCATCCTAATCCTAGCCCCAAACCTAACCCTAAACCAAACATTTCAAAGGATTGAGGCTGTAGCTGTATCCGATTTAGCCAGAACGGCTGTTTTTCATCCTTATCCTACCCCCAAACTTAACCCTAAATCCAAAATTTCAAGGGATTTAGCCAGTTGCTGTATCCTATCTAGCCAGAACATCTGTTTTTTATCTTAATCCTTCCCTCAAACCTAACCCTAAACCCAACATTTCACCGGATTTAGGCCGTAGCCGTATCCTATCTAACCAGATTCACTGTTTTTCATTCTTATCCTACCCACAAACTTAACCCCTAAACCCAAAATTTTATGGGATTTAGCCAGTTGCTGTATCCTATCTAGCCAGAACGGCAGTTTTTAATCTTAATTCTACCCCCAAACCTTACCTTTAACACAACATCTTGCAAGTTTTGGCCTTAGCTGTATCCCCTCTAGCCAGGACCGTGACATACGTAAGGAATAATTGACGACAAGCTTTTAAATTATTTGAAACTATGTGTCCCTCATTTATTTACGTTACCGTTTTCTGACATTTTTGAATATGACAATACCTCTCCTTCTACCTTGGGTGACTCCTCATCCAGGGGCTAACAGGATAGTAAAGTGTCTATCAAATGCACACTTCAAAATCTTGCCGGGTACCGGGTACTTCTCACCTACCGTTTTTCAAAGACTGTGAATTTGGACATATTATTTGTCTTACCTACCACTGTTCACCTACTGTATAGTATGAAAGTAGGCGGTTTTGAATGCAGTATAAGTTACCTGTAAAGTTTAAATTTCTCTGATTGATTTCTCGAGCGATGATAGGTATAAACCGATCAACAGCTTTTTTGTGTTGTTTTTACTGAAACTCTTCAACCGCTGCAGATTAATCAGAAATACGTAGCATCATCAGCCTTACGAAATCCGTCGCCGTTACCCAGTTCACATCAGACCTTTAATGCCATAATCTGTTTAGCAAACAAATGGAACGTTCCTGTGACACTGATGTTGTTTTAGGCAGCGAAGTGTGCGCGCGTGTTAATGAACTGGGCTAAATGACCCAGCTCCTCGCATCCTTCAGCCTTCAACCTCTGTCTCCACGGCAACGTGGCTGCGGCAAGCTGTGTCAATCAATCCCAGCATGCTGTTCACCTTCATTAGACTTAATGGAATTCTCTGTGTGGATCGGCTCTTGATTGAGCATGCCTGGGACGGCATTCATCTGTTTGACAGACCGTGACGAGAGCAGGGAACTCAATGTAAATGTTGCCATAAAAGAAATGGATTCTTATGGGTCATGAGCAATTTACTGCCGCTACACTGTTCTGAGAACAGAACAAAGCTGCCAGTGTGTGCGAGAGAAAGACTCTGAGTCTTTTATTGTTTATAATTACGCTCTTATGTTCCTGTGCCAAGCAGAGTGTGTGAATTTGTGTTTCTTTAATGAATTACATTGTGCTTAATTATGTTATCACCCCCTTCACCATAAAATGAACTAATATTCATTTAATGATCATCTGGCATTCATCTACATGTACCTAACAATCATCTAACATCTTCTGTGTGTCGTCAATCCAGCCTCATGTTTGTGTCCACGATGCGAGTCAAACACTGGATCTGATCTTTGAGCAATAATATCTGCACTGCAGGAGATGGATAGGAAACATTGCATGTGACAGCATAACAACAATTAAATAGATTGTAATGATTATCATAATACTCCTTATAATATTCCTCAGTTTTCCACGTTGCCGGAACCCCCTGGAGAACTTCAGTTCCTGTAGGGCAATTGATAGAGCATTGCTTTGGCAGTTGCAGAGTCCCCAGGGAACGCATAATAAAAATGTATAGCTTGAATGCACTGCAAGTCGCTTTGGATAAAAGCATCTACTAAAAAAATAAATGTAAATTTAAACCTCTAGGCACTTATTTGAAAACATCTCAAATGTCAAGGAGTTTCTTAGGAAAACCTAAGGGATTTTTCCATAAAATGCTCTTTGCTTTGAGGTTCTCTGAAGGGTTCCATTACTGTGTCAAGCTGAGGAACCTTAAATAGCGCTTATTAGTTATGCGCAGGTCAGGGTTATTTTCAACCAGCGGGTCCCACATTTATGAAATGTTTGGCCCGCCCCGCCCCTCACCCCATTTTCTTTTTTACCACCCACACCCACGACAATTAAATAAACATACATTGTAATGTAAGTGAAAACAGGTTTTAGTTCAGCCTAAAAGTGCTTGGAAACTTAAAGCTCTACTGTGTACTTTATTGAGTTAATTCTTAACAAAAACCCATGTTTTCTTTCAAAAGTATGTGCTCATTCATGTGTAATTACTTCCCACCCACTAATCAAAGTATTCTCGTAAGTGTAGAATCTGCTATATAAAATGCATACCGTCGAAGCGCTCTCTGGCTGAATCCATGTTGTGCCTCCATCTTTGAAATACATTCGCTGACGAGGGACATTCCTGAAATTCAAGCTCCGCCTTTCGCGCTTTCGCGCTTTCACTCTACACTCACGCTGCCCGATAGCTGAAGCCTCCAGAGGTTGCATGTGTAGGCGGTATACGTCATCAAGACAGTCTTATTTCAGAATATTAACAATTATAAAGCTGACAATTATTCTTAGTTAATTGTAAATTGATGTAATATGCGTATGACTTGCGAATGTAATGCTCAGTTAATTTAAATAAACCAGGCTTGATGACGTATCGTATCCAGCCTGTGACCTGCGTAGCTGAATCCTTCGGATTTTACAACAACCGCACACCGTGATGAACCTGCGATCTAATGCTTTGATTTGAAAGCCTGTTGAAGACATATTCTCGAGGACATTAAAACAAATCGCCAAGGATGCGAAACGGGGATTTTAAACGACAACGTGACAGGAAAAACATCAAGACCAAAGTCACTATTGGAGTTAGTTTTCCAAGATGGGCTCAAGGGACACTGAAGTTGCACTTTCTATATTCTCCACAGGTAATTCAGCATATTCGTTTACATCTATACAGTCCATGTTGTAAACTTGAAGTTGTATAGTTCCTTGGCTAACTTTAGCATGATTATGCATAACGCTTGTTAGTGTAAACATGCATGTGGTTTAATGTGTTCAACAGACACACGCCGTCTCTCCGCCCATTTATGTAATCTGAGGTACTGAGATAAATGTTTTCATCTTTTCTGACCTCTAGCACAAACACACGGTGACAGCGCTATTTTTAGCCTTTCATTGATAAAAGCGTCTGATCTGCGCGTCTTTTGTTTCATTTTACAAGCGTGTGAATGTTGCGCGATCTTTTTTCACCAAAATGAGAGAAAGCTCTTACATATACACGGACATGTAACATGTTTACTTAAAACATAAGCATTGTACTCTGACATAATGTCTGACATAATACTCTGATAAAGTGAAAGTTGCGCGATCTTTTTTCACCAATCTGAGAGAAAGCTCTTACATATACACGGACATGTAACGTTTACTTAAAACATAAGCATTGTACTTTGACATAATATTAGTTCGCGTCCATTTAAACCCGTCATGGTTGCTTTTTGTATGTGATTTTAAGCGGACATATCATGACAATCAGACTTTTTTCATGTTAAACATAAATCTGTGTGCTTTGATGGATCACAGGCAAAGGACATTGCAAATTGTTCATTTTTTCTCATTGCTTTTGCTTTGTAGCTACTGGAAGCCATGTTAACCTTGGCATGACACGGCCGGGCCACCGTACGAGTTAAAACGCGTTCCGAATGGGGAGGGCTAGAAAGTAATATTCAGTTGCTTGTCATATAGACTTTCACCGCTAGATGGGAGTAGATCTTACACAGTGGAGCTTTAATCGTTTGTTTTGCTGTTGTGCCTGGCGGTTAGGGAACTGCTTGTCCTTGGTTTAAGGATATCACGCAAGTTACGTTGCTACATAGGGCTACGTATTGTAACCTTAGCAAAGAACCTAATAAAATATGAAAATATATATTCCCAAATATTTTTTATTTTGTTTTTAATTGCCAACCCTGCAAATAAAGGGATACTTTCTTTACCATACTAGTGGGTTACCTGTGGGGTTATGAGACGACCTGCGCATCACTACTGCCTGTAAATTTGTAAAAAAAATTATGTGTTTAGGACTACACAAGTTAACTTGCATTGTGCGTAGTAATGTACGTGAGAAATCACTATGGTTTTATTGTGTCGTCTACACTGTAAAAAGTGAAAACTGCTCCACTAAAAAAACTAGTCCTTCCAGAAAAATTCAGTTTTTATGTGATCGTTTGTGGGCAAAAATCCTTGAACTTGTGGCACGATTTCTTTAAAAAATGTGATGGCATATGCGGGATTTTTATGGAATTTATGCAATGAAATGGCGCGAACTTGCAAAATTTGCGGCAACTTGCTAAATTTGCAGTAACTTTTCAAAGAGGTTCACGTCACTTAATTACGTCACTTCACAACGTTCCCATGGCAACGGGGGACATGGCTGCGCTTGTGTAAAGTAAATGCTAAGTTTTCTGCTAAGATAAATGTGACTTTTTGCTGCAAAAATGTGGGGATTATGAAATCATGCAAGCCCCGCATACTTTGCACACGCAATTTATGCGGCAAATGTGCGGCGTCTTTGGAAAAATGCAACCCCGCATAAACATGCGGACTTTGGCTGATTTTGCAATAAAATCATGCGATCGTATAATCACATTTTTCTGGAGGGACTGTGAAATACTTGCTTAATAAAAAAATATTAAATAGGACATAGTTCCGTTTCAAATAGGTACACCTTTGTACCCAAAGAGTGCATATTAGTTCTTCAAAGATACATATTTGTACCTAAATGGTATTGGGACCTTTTTAAATGTTACTGACCCAGTGATAGCTTGACAATGAAGGCAATATTATTTTTAAACAGATTAAAACACTTAGAAATGTATTGCTGAAGCACGCCAAAAAGACTGTAAACTACAGTATGTAGTACTGAATTGCAGAGTTAGGTCATTACAGTTTTTCACCATTTCTGTGAAAAATGCTGCCTATTTTGAAACTTGCCGTTTTCATTCAAATCATCATATGACTGTACAGGGACTTCAATTTTTAACTTAAAGTGAGAAAATGTTGGTTGAAATTTTTTTTTAAGTGTTACCAATTTAAGGTTTATATATTTAAATATATATATATATATATATATATATATATATATATATATATATATATATATATATATATATATATATATATATATTTTAATGATGTGGTCATTTAAATTATAATAATGTAAAAACAATTTATGAGGCAATGATAATATTGTGTAACTCATTACATAAATGTTTTATGGGTTATTAGTGGTTAATGGTTTCATTAGCAGCGATTATAGGAGCAGTTATAATGTTACATTCCACCTCAAGCACAGATCCACATATAAACACACACATACTCATCGCTGATCCCTGGTAAGTGCTCTGAATGAATGTGTTTGTGTGTCTGCATCAGAGTGATTTCATAACCCACGCATGTGCATGTTTGTGCATTTCATTTTCTACTAAACTTGCAATTCGTACACCTTTTCGTTACTTCCACGTGTTAAAAACGTGCATCTCCGTTTCAGTCCAACTGCAGTCCGCACTCCACATCTGGCCGTCATTCGGTGTCTGTGGAGGTACAGTTACGGAGACAGGAAGCTCGAGATGCCTTTACTCATGCTCAGAGGCAGTACAGCTCTCTACCACGGTATGTAATTGTGTGGAATACTTTACGGTCATAACATCATAATAATGTTTATGTACCTCAACTGGTTAAGCATTGCCTCTACATTGGTTTTTATACAACAAACACACAGCATCTCACCATGTCCTTTTCTCTCATGTCTAGTCAACCCCGTAAGATGCCCACCCCGGCTACACAGAGTGATTGTGAGAGGCCGTGTCCACCTGTAGATGGTTTCCAGGCAGCTAAAGACAGTGGACGTTACTCCAGCTACCAGGGCCCTCGATCTTTCCCACGCACTTTCCCTCGTCCCAGCTACAGGAATGGTGTCTCTGCTCCCCCTGCACCCACCGGGACCTCAGTGGGTGGCGGCTACAATGCCCGTGTCTTACTGGAGGCCCAGGAGCTCCTCCGACAGGAACAAAGACGCAGGGAACAGGAAATTAAAGGAAGAGTTGCGTCAATGAGGATCGACTACGAATCCCAGGATTCCAAAGGACCCCTCCGACAAGATGTCCCACCCTCCCCTTCACAGGTTGTTAGACTCGGCCGCATCCACACTCCTGAGAAAGCACGGCCATTTTTGTCATGAGGGAAATAATAAGAGACCTTTCTGCTTTGTTTATCATGATGGACAGGACTACGGTGTGCAAGCGCGAACTTTTATCAGCGTGTCATTTTGTACCCAGACTCCGCCTCCCTGAGTGCCTTTTTAGTATGATGTTACGGCGGTCCCGCCCTATCAGACAGCTCACGGGTGAATCCGGTAGCGGGACGGCTCTCGATTTGCTCTGTGTGCTTGACAATCAACCGTTCCACTTTTTTGTCGAACCGCATATTTAAGTAGATCAAAATACGCAGTTTTCTCTGCTTTGCACAGGTTTAAATGAAGTTTTGTCTGTTACGATGAAGTAAGGATTTTTGCTACGATGTGTCGGATGAATTTTAAACATCAGCTGTATTCGTATTTGATGAAGTTACATGTGCTGTGCGAAGAAATGAACACATTTAGGTACAGTGACAGACAGAAAAGCAGAAGAGGAAACTTTAAAAATAGAGAAAAGTGAAAAACAAAATGGGGTCACAGATAGCTGGTCATTAACTGATGCTCCTCATTAAATTTTCAGTGCACTTTCATACACCGAATCCTCAACCCACTGCTGCCTGCCAGGTGTGTGCGTGCGTGCGTGCATGTGTGCGTGTGTGTCTGATCTCCCAGATGACCCACACTGAATTTTTCATCACCCACACCAGCTGCCCCTGCATTGACAGGCCACTGTGCGAAACTTCAGTCACAGAGATTGACTTCCATATCTCTCCTAAACACACACGGCTATGTTCGGAGTAGCATCATTTTACAGTGATTTTACCATTTGTGCGGAATGCTGTACAGTATGTATACTATGTAAAAACCTTGGGTATGCAAGCTTTGTACTGTATGTAAACGGATGACCTACTGCGACTGACAAGGTGTGCCGTATTAAACATAAAGCATATATGAAATACTGTTTCTCATGATGTATTGCGCCCTATGTACTGCAACTCCTATTCCAGTATGACAAATGAACCAAACGTAATATCAGTTGTGATTTTTAACATTCGTCTCTTGATTTAATTTTGGATTGGGCTACTAGAATTAGCTACCTCGTAAAATACGTACCAATTGCCATTAGAAAGCGTTGCATATTCATACACTAGGAAGTTGAATTTAGTGTATACTGCATTGTGTACTATACTTCATTCCAAATATATCCCATTTTGAACTTGAAATTTAATTTTTTTTACGAGTTTGCTTATTCGTATACATTTGTACAAAGTGAATCATACAAAAACATACAATAATCTTAAAAAAATCAGAATGAAACCCCGCTCCTAACCCCAACGTCACAGACTAAAGCAAAACATACAAAAATGTTTGAATCTTGGACATATGAATTAATAAAAATTAGCCACTTTGTAAAGTATGTACCAATTGCCATGAGATAGCGTTACATATCCATACACCAACACTAGGAAGTAGGATTTTGTTTTAGTGTATACTGCAGTGTGTACTATACTCCATTCCAAACATATCCCAGCCTGATCCCACAAGAATTTGTACATATTTTTCGAGATCTCTAATTCATATTAATAAATAAAGTGAATTGTACAAAAACATACAATTATCATAAAAGAGCAACAACGAAACCATACACCTAATTCCAACGTCACAGGGGCAAAACCAAATTGTGCAGAAAAATGTACGAATGAGCTTGTACGAATTAATACGACTCGTAAAATATGTAGCATGGCATATCCATACACTAACACTAGGAAGTAGTATTTAATTTTAGTGTATACTGCAGTTTGTACTATACTCTATTCCAAACACATCCCAGCCTGATCTCACAAAAATGTGTACGTATTTTATGAGTTTGCTAATTCCTATGAATTCGTACGAAGTGAATCGTTCAAAATCATATGATTATAGTAAAAAATTGGTAACGAAACCCCGCCCCTAACCCCAACATCACGTGGCAAAAGCAAATAGTACAAAAATGTACGAATGTTGGTCGTACGTATTAATACAAATTAGCCACCTCATAAAATACCTACGAATTGCCATGAGATAGCGTTGCATATCCATACACCAACACTAGGAAGAAGATTTAAAATTTTTGTGTATTCAGCAGTTTGTACAATACTCCATTCCAAACATATCCCAGCCTGATCTCACAAAAATGTGTACGTATTTTATGAGTTGGCTAATTCCTGTGAATTCGTAGGAAGTGAATCGTTCAAAATCATATGATTATAGTAAAAAATCGGTAACGAAACCCTGCCCCTAACCCCAACGTCAAGTGGCAGAAGCAAATCATACAAAAATTTAAGAAAGTTGGTCGTACTAATTAATACAAATTAGCCACCTCATAAAATACGTACGAATTGCCATGACATAGTGTTGCATATCCATACACCAACACTAGGAAGAAGATTTTAAATTTTTGTGTATACAGCAGTCTGTACAATACTCCATTCCAAACATATCCCAGCCTGATCTCACAAGAATTTGTATGTATTTGAGTTGGCTATTTTGTATGAATTCGTACAAAGTGAATCGTACAAAATAATACGATTATCGTAAAAAAGCAACAAGGAAACCGTACCACTAAACCAAACGTCAAAAGGGCAAAAGCAAATCGTTAAAAAATTTATGTATGTGGTTGTACGAATTAATACAAATTAGCCACCTCGTAAAATACGTACAAATTGCCATGAGATAGCATTGCTTATACATACACCCACACTAGGAAGAAGTATTTAAATTTTTGTGTATACAGCAGTTTGTACAATACTCCATTCCAAACATATCCCAGCCTGATCTCAAGAATTTGTACGTATTTTACGAGTTGGCTAATTCAAATGAATTCGTACGAAGTGAATTGTACAAAATCATACGATTGTCATAAAAATTAAGTAACGAAACCTCGTTCCTAACCCCAACGTCACAGGGGCAAAAGCAAATAATACAAAAATGTAAGAATGTTGGTACGAAATAATACAAATTAACCAATTCATAAAATACGTACAAATGCCGTGAGATAGCCTTGCATATCCATAAACCAATACTAGGAAGTAGTATTTAATTTTATTGTATACTGCAGTTTGTACTATAGAGACAGAGCGCCGATATGCAAATTTGAAAACCATGCCCACCGGGGGGGGAAACAATCCAACCGTCTCCATTGACTTTGTATTGCGAGAGGCTGCCTCCTTGTCATTTCTGGCTTATAACAAAAAACAGAATAATGCCTAAAAGCTGCTGTGTGACAATATGTACAGCTAACAAGCCAAAGAACCCAGAAATAAGTTTTTATAAGCTGTCGAGCCGTAAAACCCAGCTTTTAAGGAGAATAAAGTGGATCGCCGACTACGTTTCCCCTTAGTGGACGCAGTTCTACTAATAGAAGTACTATGAAAAGTTGCCTGTTTCCACTTTTGTTTCTTTAAACGCTCGTTTTATGAGGTCGACAGCTTAAAAAAAACTTATTTCTGGGTTTTTTGGCTTTTTAGCTGTACACCTTGTCACACAGCAGCTTTTATGTATTATTCTGTTTTTAATTTTAATCTGTAAATAAGTTTTTATAAGCTGTCGACCCCAAAAACGAGCGTTAAAAGACACAAAAATGGAAACAGGCAACTTTTCATAGTACTCTTATTAGTAGAACTGCGTCCACTAGGGACTTTTTCTCCTTTAAAGCTGGGTTTTACGGCTCGATAGCTTATGAAAACTTATTTCTGGGATCTTTGGCTTGTTAGCTGTACATACTGTCACACAGCATTTTTTATGCATTATTCTGTTTTTTGTTATAAGCCAGAAATGACAAGGAAGCAGCCTCTCGCAATACAAAGTCAATGGAGACGGTTGGATTGTTTTCCCCCTGGTGGGCGTGGTTTTCAGGTTATGAAGCGCGCCGCTCTGTCTCTATACTCCATTCCAAACATATCCCAGCCTAAACAAGAATTTGTACGTATTTTATGAGTTGGCTAATTTGTATGAATTCATACAAAGTGAATCGTACAATAACATACGATTATCATAAAAAAATCAGTAACGAAACCCTACTCCAAAAAACGTATGAATTAGCGGGATAGCGTTGCATATCCATACACCCACACTAGGAAGTAGTATTTAGTGTATACTGCATACTCCATTCCAAACATATCCCATCTTGATCTTACAAGAATTTGTACGTTTTTTTACAAGTTTACCCATTCGTATGAATTTGTACGAAGTGAATCGTACAAAAACATACAATTATCATAACAAATCTATAATGAAATATGTAAGAATGTTGGTCGTATGAATTAATACAAATTAGCCACCTCGTAAAATACATACAAATTGCCAGGAGATAGCGTTGCATATCCATACACCAATACACACCACACGCTTCAGATTGACAGCTAGTTAAGATGGATTTGTAAATACATCGATTGAAAATTTGCAGTTTGAATCTACATCTATACTTTTTTATTGAAGAAAATATGTAAAAAAAAACAACCAATATATATACAAAACAACATTTCAACATGACAAATCTACATCTTCACATCTTCCTGTCTCTAACTGCTAGAGATGTCATGACAGCTCCTCCTCTTTACATATCAAACACTCCTCTTTGGATATCAGCCCCGCCCCTAACAGATGCTGAGGAGGTGACTCTGCAACACAGGATTAGTGATGCGCTCTGAGAGATCACACCCGAACTTTAAGTTCTGCAGAAAGAAACTCTGAGAGTTCTGGGCTCTGAATCAGAAACTCCTGTCGAGCCGAGATGCTCTCAGACTTTAACAGGCTAGGTCAACGCTCTCTGTGTAAATGTGTGCTAGGGTCACATGAGCAAGCCGATGCTCGCTTGACACATAACAGTATGACACATGGTGCGAAACACACTATGCTGCCCAGGCACAGATGGTTGCTTGTGTTTGTGTGTGTGTGTGTAGAGAGGGGGTGGGTATCGAGATTATAACATGAAATGAGCCTCAGTATGACTCCAAACAATCAGGACGCTTTGATTCCTTGTTGTTTTTTTGTTCCATCATATCGGATTGAGAATTTGATACTGATCTTTGTAATAGGACATACTGTCAGACGGTTTTATCTTTACCTCTTCAAATAAATCGAAACCTCTTTTGCAGCTTTCTAAACATCACATTTTACAAACCTTAATAGCAGTTTTAATAATGAAGTGTCACATGTAGCCATTCAATATTTATGTGTGTATCAAGACAACAATCTCCAATGTGTGTTTTTTTAAAGTTCAAAGATCATGGACAGTCAGATATACAGTGTTTCTTTATTTCTGGTGTTAGTTTTTGTTTACAGAGCTCTGTACAGTGTTTTCTGTTTCAATGTTTTTCTGCCTGTGTGCATCATTCGTCTGTTATTTTGTTGTTTATATGCTGTTCAGAAAATTGTGATGTTTTTGAAACAAAAAATCCTGTAAAATAAAGGAAGGGGATGCTCTTCTGTTTGTGGATACACACTGCGGTTGTGTGTGGTTGTTTGCGGTTGTGTGTGTGTTTGTGCGAGAGTCCATTAATCATCTACTTTCCTCTCGAGTCTGACATTTCAGACACTTTTTAAAGTTTACTTTATGTTGATGTCTGCCATCCGGCTTTTAAAACGTTTGCATCTTTTGCTACTTTAACTTTTGTTACTGTCCTATTAGCAGAACTTGCAGTCCACAAAGTTACTCATGCTGGTGGATTCGATGACTTTCAAGGTATGTACTGAATTTTAGGAAGTTACTTGATAATAAATTTGGTAAAAGTTAACATTTTTTGTAGGAATGCAAAATATACATCTGTATGTCGGCTTTGTCCACAAACCAAAACTGTAACCAGTCCACTACTAACCAGGAAGCAGTTGAGGAGCTCAGATACAAAAGGCGCTAAATGACACTTCTATAATGAGATTGTGATATTAATCGAATGCTGCACAAAATCTATTAGGAGTCTGGAGAAAAAAAACACACAGAATTACAGACGCACTTAGAGGGTTTTGCATCTGAGCTCTTTAAAGAGAGCACCTATTGTCCGATTCACGATTTAACATTTCCTTTGGTGTGTTGGTAAATGTTAACGATATGCAAAAGAAACTACAACTATTGGACTACTAACATCGGAATTGTAGGCAACAGTTTACTTCCTGGGCAGGGCGGGATTATCCATAGACTGGATTGGGCGAGTGCCCTGGGGCACCAGGCAATGGGGGGCACCAAGGGCTCCAGACCACGGCCTTGTTTTTTTTTTGTTTTTTTTTACAAGTACAAGCACCCGTGACAAAACTACGGAATGCACGATCAGGTTTTAAACGCTCATTTGCATGACGCATATATCGTTTTGTGTTACCATTCGCTCAGTTGATTGTACCGATAGGTCCACGCAGCCCGGGTAAAGTCAACACATCTCATTCAGAACCACAAGAAGACGCGCTGGCGTGGATTTAAAATTTAACATTGCAGAGATGAGAGACAAAGAGAGCGGGAGAACTTTTAGCCTACATTAACACCAACAACATTATAGATGAGAATAAAGGTTTCAGACATCAGTGCCAAGTTAGGGAAAACCGGATAAAAGATAAGAAACGTCTAAGTATGTAGATTGCCCTGCCACCCATCTCATTACAGTATGCTATCTGATTATAACTTATTGTATATGTATGTATTTTATGCCTAGAATTAGTTAAGGGGGTTGTATGATTCTTTGGTTCATAACTTCCTATTCTAAAAGTTTCATCAATTGTGCATAATGACATGTGCAGCAACTGTATAGAGTTAAGTCTATTTAGTAGTTTTCAGTAATGTAGTTATTTTGGAAAAATATGAATAATTGCATTGCAGGCTAATCAGAGGCGATTCTAGGGTCTATGGGGGCCCCAAGCAGAAAATTCCCTGTGTGCAAGAAGTGTGCAAAACTTCTATACAATGTCCTTTGCTTAACCCACTATTATACAGTGCAACAGTTACTGCGAAAGATACATATAATACTCATCATACCTACACTGTAAAAAAAATTCTGTAGAAATTGCAGCTGGGTTGCCGGTAATGTACCGTAGATTTAAATGTATGTTTTTTACTGGCATCATTTTGTTCAAAGTTAAATGAACATTAAACATTTACAAGTCTTTGTCTTTACAGATTAAAACTAAAAAAACTGCATCAAGCTAAACATTCTGGGAAACAAAATCTGAAGCAAAAAACAGAAAAAGGTTGATGATGATTTCTGGTTCCCAGAATGCTTTGCATGAGGCTGTTGTTGTATAGTTTTATTCTGTAAACATAAAGACTTGTTTATATTAAAAATTTATTTAACTTTTAACAAACTCTTGCCAGTAAATAACATAAATTTAAATCTACGGTAAATTACCGGCAACCCAGCTGCAATAACATTGTAATTTCTACGGAATTTTTTTACAGTGTAACATTATTAACATGTTTGGATGCATAAATGGCATAACATGTTTGGAAATAATGACAGCAGAGAAATATTTTCAACATTATACAATGATAGCAATGATTAATAACTTATTTTTACAAGAATATTTTTACAAGCGTTAATTGGGTAACTACATTGCATATAGATCCGTTTTTGCCGCGATTGTCTTTGTAAAGGATTGCACTAGTTAACTGCTAAAATTTAAACTTGAGATTTACACCGGGGCACAAAAGATTTACACTGGGGCACATGCCTGACTGGAGCTGGACCGGACACATTAAACCACATGTGGGTACAGAGGGCTGCTCACTTTAGCGCCTTTTTGCGGTTAAATTGTTTTAAATCACTTGAGTGTTGGCATTTGCAAGCCTTTGAAACACGTGGAAATGATAAACTTTTCCTTTTTTAAATTTGGTATTAATCTGGCAATCACATGCGAGCCAAACCATGGGTCGTGATCCGTACGGATCAACCGCGACAGCACGACTGAACGATACAACGTCACCCATTCGCTACGTTCATTTTCGAAACTGCCAAGTTATCCACCTGGGTTGGATTTTGACTGGGCTAAGCCAATGTCAATCAACATTCCATCCAATCGGAATTTTGATATGCAGTCATGTTGAGTATCTATGTTCATCTACCGGGTGTAGCTGGCCATCCGAGAAACAAACCCGGGGGCCCTCTAGTGGCTCGGGGCTCCAAGCAGTTGCCTGCCTTGCCTGTTGACAAGGTGCGCCTCTGAGGCTAATTTAAGGTATATTTATACAGTCTTGTTCAAAATAATAGCAGTACAATGTGACTAACCAGAATAATCAAGGTTTTTAGTATATTTTTTATTGCTACGTGGCAAACAAGTTACCAGTAGGTTCAGTAGATTCTCAGAAAACAAACAAGACCCAGCATTCATGATATGCACGCTCTTAAGGCTGGGCAATTAGTTGAAAGGGGTGTGTTAAAAAAAATAGCAGTGTCTACCTTTGACTGTACAAACTCAAAACTATTTTGTATCAACATTTTTTTTCTGGGATTTAGCAATCCTGTGAATCACTAAACTAATATTTAGTTGTATGACCACAGTTTTTTAAAACTGCTTGACATCTGTGTGGCATGGAGTCAACCAACTTGTGGCACCTCTTAGCTGTTATTTTTACTCCATGATTCTTTAACAACATTCCACAACTCATTCACATTTCTTGGTTTTGCTTCAGAAACAGCATTTTTGATATCACCCCACAAGTTCTCAATTGGATTAAGGTCTGGAGATTGGGCTGGCCACTCCATAACATTAATTTTGTTGGTTTGGAACCAAGACTTTGCCCGTTTACTAGTGTGTTTTGGGTCATTGTCTTGTTGAAACAACCATTTCAAGGGCATGTCCTCTTCAGCATAGGGCAACATGACCCTCTTCAAGTATTTTAACATATGCAAACTGATCCATGATCCCTGGTATGCGATAAATAGGCCCAACACCATAGTAGGAGAAACATGCCCATATCATGATGCTTGCACCTCCATGCTTCACTGTGTACTGTGGCTTGAATTCAGAGTTTGGGGGTCGTCTCACAAACTGCCTGTGGCCCTTGGACCCAAAAAGAACAATTTTACTCTTATCAGTCCACAAAATGTTCCTCCATTTCTCTTTAGGCCAGTTGATGTGTTCTTTGGCAAATTGTAACCTCTTCTACACATGCCTTTTTTTTAACAGAGGGACTTTGCGGGGGATTCTTGAAAATAGATTAGCTTCACACAGACGTCTTCTAACTGTCACAGTACTTACAGGTAACTCCAGACTGTCTTTGATCATCCTAGAGGTGATCATTGGCTGAGCCTTTGCCATTCTGGTTATTCTTCTATCCATTTTGATGGTTGTCTTCCGTTTTCTTCCACGTCTCTCTGGTTTTGCTCTCCATTTTAAGGCATTGGAGATCATTTTAGCTGAACAGCCTATCATTTTTTGCACCTCTTTATAGGTTTTCCCCTCTCCAATCAACTTTTTAATCAAAGTACGCTGTTCTTCTGAACAATGTCTTTAACGACCCATTTTCCTCAGCTTTCAAATGCATGTTCAACAAGTGTTGGCTTCATCCTTAAATAGGGGCCACCTGATTCACACCTGTTTCTTCACAAAATTGATGACCTCAGTGATTGAATGCCACACTGCTATTTTTTTGAAAACACCCCTTTCAACTAATTCAACTAATTGCCCAATTGCACAGCCTTAAGAGCGTGCATATCATGAATGCTGGGTCTCATTTGTTTTCTGAGAATCTACTGAACCTACTGGTAACTTGTTTGCCACGTAGCAATAAAAAAATATACTAAAAACCTTGATTATTCTGGTTAGTCACATTGTACTGCTATTATTTTGAACAAGACTGTATATATGTGTGTATAATTTTTTTTGAGGGGGGGCACTTGAAATTTGGTCACCCTGGGGCACTTCACTATGTTAATCTGGGCCTGTTCCTGGGATTGATGATGTAGACAAGACCAACATTATCATAATTCCTCCCACTTCATAGCCTGTAAGTTAACTCTTGTTAGCATTGCATTGTGACTGAATCTTTCAAACATGGTAAGGAGTGTCACATTTCCGTCTGATGTCAGAATTATTTAGGCCAATCACAACGTACAGATTAGCTGGCCAATCAGGGACACAGAGCTTTTCAAATCCGTGCATTTCAGGAAAAGCGTCAAATCTGGAGTTACAAAAATATACGGTATGTGGAAAATAATGTTTTTTTTTACTATAAACCATGGGAACACATTTTACTATACTAAATACACAAAATAATGTTAAGCAATGAAATAGGTGCTCTTTAATTTAGTTAAGTGTTAATATAGAAGAACAATTTATCCACAACTTTCTTGGCACTTATGGTGCTTGTACTTAAAAAAGTCACTTAGATCTCTATTCATTGTCATTTTTGGTTTTTATTTCTGTAGAAATTACAGTATTGCTGGCAGCTGTTTGCCAGTAACTTACTGTAAATTTATATTAGTTTTTTACTGGCAAGCTTATTTAAAGTTAAATGAACATTAAACATTAAGTTTTTATCTTTACAGAATAAAACTAAAATAACAGCCTCATGCAAAGCAAAACTCTGAAGGAAATGAAAAAGGTTAATGAGGATTTCTGGTTCCCAGAATGCATGATGCTGTTAATTTATAGTTTAATTCTGTAAAGACCAAGACTTGTTCATGTTAATTTTTTATTAAACTTTGAACAAACTGTTGCCAGTAAATAACATACATTTAAATCTACAGTAAGTTACTGGCAAACAGCTGCATAACTACAGCTTATTCTGTGTTGTCATTGTATTAGTAGTTGGACTTCCTACTCATTTGACATTATTTTGTGCTTACTGTGTCTCTTAAGAATGCAAAGTTAGAGATTAAAGTGAGTTGAAAGTCTGTCCATCAAAATTGATGGCACTTTCATACAGATAATTGACTAAGTGCACTGTATTTCCCCAAATATTAAAGTAATAGATTGTTATATTTGTACAATATGTGAAATGATAGATGCATCATTTTTTATTTGTGGTATGATAAATAGATGTTTAATCTAATGCTTTTTGAATTTAAGGGAAGCAGCAGAATAAACTGGAAAGAGAAAGGAATAGTTGGAGTTGAGCAGATGGAGCGGTTCCTCTCTCCAGATGTCTGAAGGTGCCACTCTCACCTGGGTTCTAAGACGTACAGAAGCAACAGATGTACTAATTATACACGGGCAGACACACACACACTGCTCATGTTTTTTATTTTTTATTTTTTATTTCTTATGTTATCTTTAACACACACAAGGACAGTTGAATAGTCTCTGAAGCACCAGAAAGCTACATTCAAAGGGTTTATTCTTCCCAATTCTTTCAGCGAGTTTGAGAGAAACACCACTTATTTTACAGGCTGTATGAAAGCTTATCTTTGAGACAAAGCAGCAACAAAGAAACACAGGGAAAACCCCAGAAAGTATGATTTAAGTTTTCAGTTTAATATCAAACAATGCATTTGAGTTCTCATAAAAATAAAGACAGATTTAATGTAAAATGTTGTAAAGATGCTGGAAATGCATATACTCAAGTAGAATAATGCTTGGTTAATTTTATACACTATTAGAAAAAAAGGTGTCTAGCTGTTAGACATTTGGACCTAAAAAGTTCATATTAGTACCTCAAAAGTGCATAAACGGTACATATTAGGGCACCTTTTTAGTGGTACTATATCAGTGACAGCTTTTTGGGTCATTTTTGTTCCTGACAGTGTACTTTTTGCAGCATATGGGTTATTGGTTTAGATGAAATGCTTTACTTTGCAAATCAGGATATATTTGTTTATTTGTTTGTGGTTTATGTCATATCTTAGAAAAAACACCAACTTATAAAATCTTTTTACTGTTGTTATCATTTGTAACATAATTTCGTAAAGAGGAGTCTGTTTCAGAGGTAACCATATTTGCCATATTTTTACACTGTCAAAAATAAAATTTACAGCAAGACTAAACAACACTACGTTGTATTTTTAAGAGTACATTATTATACCTTGATAATCTATTTTCCCATTCAGAAAATAAATAAATGTATCTGGTCGAAAATGTTTTAAATATATGAAAATACATTTTGTAAAAAGTAAAGCTTAATTAAATATTTTTTTTTTGTTTAGTTTTAACCTTCATATATTAACATACATTTCAAAATTTATTTTAGGTGCAACAAATACATTTCTAATTTTACAACCCATATGTCAAAAAATATTTTTCCCTGGCCAAAATATAAAAGTACAAGTGTAAAATGTAAAGTATGTATAAAATATACAATTATAAGTATATTTTTTCAGTTGAATTTAATAAAATTTTTCTTCCAATATAAATGCTTTAAAATTGATTTTCTATTTATTTGTCAAATATATTTTTTTTAAATATACAATTGGCCAAAAATATATTGGTGAAAAATAATTTTTTGTAAACATATGTCAAATCTTATCTCAAGATTTATATTTATATTTGATAATATATTTATTTGCCATATGGGGTGTACCTTTAAAGGTACCCCTAAAATTGTAATTGTTTCTTCCAATTTGTTCCTTAAGTTACAAAATAGGGTCCTATATGGTCCTAGGATATTGTACCCCAAAATGTACAACATTTTAAAGGGGCCATGGCATGAAAATCTGACTTTTTCCATGTTTAAGTGCTATGATTGGGTTCCCAGTTCTTCTATCAACCTAGAAAATGTGAACAAGATAGTAAATTATTCTCTACAAGCACATGAAAAAATAGGTCGTTAAAATTTGGCTCTCCTTATGATGTCATAAGGAGCTCTTATTACAATAATACTGCCCCTTAATCTGCACTATCCAACCACAGCACTGCCATTTAGTGCCGAGAAAGAGAGAGAGAGAAAAAATAATTCACAGCACAATAAGGTTTCAATTGCAACAAACCACCATTATTGTGATCATTATTTGCACTTCATCCGCTCATTTGCATTTTAAAGGACACACCCAAAATGGCACATTTTTGCACACACAAAGTGGCAATTTTAACATGCTATAATAAAATATTTATATTGTATTTTGAGCTAAAACTTCACATATGTGCTCTGGGGACACCTAAGATTTATTTTACATCTTAAAGTCTTTTGCCATGGCCCCTTAAATGTTTTGTATACCCATAGGTACAAAAATGAACTTTTGAGGGTACCATCCAGCGACTGAAAAGGTAAAGTTGTGTTCCTTTTTTGTACCTTTATTCTCACTGTGTAGTTATTCTTCTCCATTGCTTTGGATAAAAGTTAATCCTTATCTTATATTTCCATAAATATTATTTGCACAAATTCTAATCCAGCCATTTTGTTCAATCATTAAGTTTGATCATTCATTTGCACCTTGCTGTGTAGTCTTTGTCATTCTGCAATGGAAGTCTTTTGTGAACAGATGATCGTGAGACTCTCGCCCCAGTTGTCTAGATGTTGTTGGTGATGTCACTTTTAATTATTTTAGTGCTCTTTGTTCAAGGCTCTGGTTATTCATCTGTCATCAGCTTCTGTTGTTTTTCTCAAACAACTTGGTCACTGCTGACTGCCTATATGCTTAAAAATAAAGGTGCAAAAAAGTTTTTGATGCAAATGCCATAGAAGAACCATTTCTGCTTCCCCAATGAACCTTTTCTTTCAATCTGCAAAACCTTTTTCCTTTACAAAAAAAAACCCTTTGAGCAACATACTGTAAAAGGTTGCATTTTTTAGGTGTAGGACACCAGTTTATTATTTTTAGGATATTCAAAACTGCGGATTGAGTTTCTCTTTTCCTTTAGATTTAAAATTCAAAGCAATCACAGCTACAGTATTATAATATTCAAAATTATGTAGAGTGTCAGCGAGAAAGATATCCCTACATTTTCAAATCACCATTCATTCACATGTATTAACATTTTCGTCTTTTTGCCATACCTAATTTTCCAAGAGTACATCTTGTTAGAAAGTTTCTCGACTGCGTATTTTGCCTTTTTATTCATTGCGTTGGGGCAGCACAGCCTCGGCCAGTCTGTTATCTCTGCCATTCATTCATCACAGCGCCCGCCTCACACAGTCAGTGAATTAATAATTTTGCCATTGTAGGAAGCAGAAAGATTGCAGAGGTTAATGAACACGAGTAACAAACAGCCCACCACGGCACCACCATCTCTCTTTTTCAATTTTTGTACTGAAAATAGTCTTTATGTCAGAGAGGTATTGTCAGATATCTGTGGCTATTCACTGCACTTGAAGAGATTGATTCTCAGCACAGCTGTAACGGAGCCGAGAGCTTTTGTCCTCAGCCAGCGGTTGTCAATGAAAAGTGCTCTTATTAGATTTTCAATTTTGCTTACAGAATGATTTCTAAGGTGGAGGAAGGGTTTACATACAATTCTATATTAAAAATCCACATTTCTATCATATCCAGTTACGTAATCTATTATTATACTGCTCTCTGGAATGGTCAGTCGCTTCTTTCATATTTTTGTCCCAGGCAACCGATTTTCCATAATCCAGATTCTCGTCTTTTATGGCATATACCAAACTTTTCCATCTTTTAGCAGTCTTTTACTATAGTTTATATTCAGTTCAATATAGCTTTTTATTTTTGCAGACATTGCAAGATCTTATGAGATATAGATAAGCAAGGCTACTAAAATTCGGATGTTTTATGAATAGCATAGCTTACTACAATTTTAAAGTAGCTTACACTGCAATAAATTATATCATATCAACATATAGTTTTGTGTTATTTATCTTAACAAATTAAGTTAAACAATTTCAACTTGTTTTTCTCTTTTAAGTTAACTTATCACAAGTTTTGAATTGACTTGTATAATTAAGTTGTTTAAACTTTATGATGCATTTATTTTTTACAGTGTATTCTGTAAAAAATATAGTTTTTACATTACAAAACTGGCAGCTGTGGTTGCCAGAAAATTTCTGTAAAAAAAGTAAGTAAATTTTATTTATATAGCACATTTAAACATAGCAGAGCTATCCAAATTGCTGTTCAGGGTAAAAACAAGAGTAATAAAACTAGAAACAAGCAAAATAGTTAAGACAGAAATAGGATCATTAAAAGATTAAAATGCCAGGGAATAAAGATAAGTGTAAAAATAGTAATTGTAGGTGCAAGGCGGATGTCCAGAGGCAATTTGTTCCATAGACGTGGGGCGGCGACAGCAAAGGCTCTATCTCCCTTAGATTTTAGACCGGAACGAGGGATAGATAAAAGAGCCCTGTCTGCAGATCTTAAGGATCTAATGCAAGCCAGGGGTGTAAGAAGGTCTGTAATATATAAGGGAGCTTGATCATTAAGAGCTTTAAAAACAAACAAGAGAATTTTAAATTGAATTCTAAAATGAATCCGGAGCCAATTGGAGCGAGGCTAAAATTGGGGTAACATGATCATATTTCTTTGTCCCGGTCAGCAGCCTTTCAGCTGCATTTTGGACCATCTGTAGTCGACCAAGCAATGATTAAGGAAGACCAAAATACAATGCATTACAGTAGTCCAAGCGTGAAGTGATAAAAGCATGAATAACTTTCTCCAAATTGTGAAATTACAAGTTTGTTTTAGTTTGGAAATTAACCGTGACTGATAAAAACTATTTTTTACCACGGAATTAATTTGTTTAGATAAACATTGTTCAGAGTCAAAAATGACACCAAGATTTCTAAACTGGCAGGAAACTGTGGGGAAAAAGTTAACTAACTCTGTAATAAGATTATTTCTTGATAATTGTGGGCCAAAGACAATAAGTTTAGTTTTTTCCTCATTAAGTCGGAGAAAATTAATAGATAACCAATTCTTTATGTGCCGGATGCAATCCATCAGAGTCTGAATGGACTCACCGGCTTTCAATGGCAAATACAGTTGCGTATCATCAGCATAAAAATGAAATAAAATATTTTGCTTCCTGATGATATCTCCAAGTGGATGCATATATAAGTTAAAAAGAAGCGGGCCTAAGATGGAGCCCTGAGGTACTCCACTAAGAATAGGAGAAGAAGATGAAGAGAATTTGCCAATTTCCACAGAAAAAATACATGTCCTTAAGATACGAGCTAAACCAGTTTAATACTGTATCCTTGATATCAAATGTGTGTTCTAAACGCCTAATCAGAATATTATGGTCCACCGTATCATAATATAAAAAACACATTAACAACTATAAAATAAGATGACAAATATTTTAGGTATTAGGGTAAAGTTTTATTTTACACTTTTTCACAATATATTTCAGCAAAGTATTGTATGAATTACAATTACATGCACACAAATACAAAACACCATGATGGTAGTGCACCTGTGACATGAAAATTATGATCTAAACATTAAACAACATTTTAATGTACATGTCTTTAGGAGTAACAACATAAACCAATGGCTTTTGTGGAACAAACATAACTTTCGGTAAACTCCGCAAAGAATAAAAAACAACAAAGTTCTTTAAGAGTAGTTTATTTCTGATAACAGGCAAAATAAACAACATGTAGATTACCTTAGTTTAAATCATATGTAGCGTATCGAAAACTACACTAAGCTAACGTTACTGTGTAAAATGAGACTATATGATGAATACAATCTTAACTACAGATGGGCTGCCAGACCTTACTTCACATAGCGGTGATCCATGATCGCAGTCTCTCCTCGTCTTCAGGAAACCAAAACATTTGTTATTAGCGATGAGGTATTTGTTCAAGAGTTCAGTTTAGCAACTAGTCAGACCATTAAACAAACAGAAGATGGAAGTTAAGTTTCGCCCAAAAGCGTAAGCGTGACAATGTACGTGCATCCAATGAAACTGCCTATAAGCAGAAATATAATTATTTAAATAAAATATCATCAAATGTAAAGAGACTGGGAAAAATGTTTGTTAACTGTTTGTCATAATTTAATAGCTTACAGCTTAGCTCAAACTGATTTTGCCAAGTGGTTGATGTCCTCAGGGCAACATATTGTGTTGACCCAAGGACAACATTTTTCCAAATAAAACCTAAACCCACCCCAAACCCCAACCATAACCAAACCCTAAAATCAGGGGGACATGATACAGGTATGTAAGTGAAAAACAATGGTCTGGAAACAGCTAATCCTGGTTGTGAGCTTAAACTTAAAACAAACTGTAAACTTATTTCTGAAATCTGATTGTTGATTAAAATGTTGTCTCAGGGTCAACATAATGTTGCCCTGAGAACATCAACCACTTGCCAAAATCAGGAGAGCCTTATAGCTTATAAACAGTACTTAGTATCACTTTTAAAGTTCTTAGAAATCAGCACTTACAAAATGTTATTTTTCACATAACAACAAACCCAATTCATCTCTTTCTCCCCGCTGGCGGAAATTTGTCCTCATTTTGAATCTCTAGGCAAGTTTACAGTCATATGATGCTAGAATTGCTATGACACAGTATAAACATGCTGTTTTATTCTGATCAGAGATCAGTTTTACTGGAGTAATGGAAAGGGGTGGGATGAAGTTAAGGATTTGAGGATAAAGAATATTCTACCCTAGGGTAAATGTATGATCGGTAAATCGGTGCGATGGATTTTTCTTTTTTATGTGTTAAAAGCATTGGGTGCTGATAATGGGCCTATTTGTGCTGAGTGACGGCCATGTTGTACACCATGGACCGGTCACCGGTCACGCATGAAGTGTGTCACCACTTACACATGACAGCTTTGTGTGTCACTCACAGTCTGGTTGAGAAACTTGCCGGCTGCCTAGATCGTGACACAAAAGTTTGTAGGACAGAAAAAACAAATCTGTATTGTGTGTGTGCGTGCATGCGTGCGCTGTTTTACTGTAGGTCACTGAATACATATGTCTGCTCAAAACAGACTTTTGTCAAAATATAATTTTTTAATAAAAAATGTACTGCATTTGTCTAGACGAACCCATATTTGTTGTTGTACCACATACACTCTAAATAAATCCTGGGTGGTTGGGTAGAATATGAACAAACACTACATTTGGATTTACATAGTTGTTTTAACCCAAAATGGTGGGTTGTTTTGACCCTTGGGTTAAATATAAACATTTTAATTTAAACCTACTGTTGAGTTTTTCCATATTTTGCCCAGCCATGGATTAAAACAACACAGCATTTTAAAGTGTACACTTACCTGTAAATTTATATACAGTATATACACTACAGGTCAACATTTTTTAAACACTCCATTCCCTTTTCCACATTACAGAATAATAATAAACTCATCCAAACTAAACTGAAAAAAAAAACTTTTTAGATTAACCCTCATAATTTCTACATAATAATATCAATATTTATTGAGAACTAGATTTTCCTAAGTAAAATGATGATAAATGCACAATTAATTCATGTACAAAATGAACGGTGTGGGAATAATAAGTCGTATCATATATTTTCGTATCATAGCTTTTTCACAGAATAAGAACTGATAAGAACTTTAACTACTAAAATATTTGTTAATAAAATTTCATAAAGGTAAAACTTTTATATTATTGATGTTACTTTGTTGTAAATGATAATTTTGTGAGGTCACTGTTCAGGTGATCGTTTACTTACATGAACCCTTTTCAGAACATTTTATTGTATTTCTCTCCACAGGGCTGACAATGCATGCCAAAAATGGCATTTATAAAACTAAAAGTAACTTGGAAACTATGTAAGTCCTTAGAACTATGTTAAAGAAAATAACAAACAGTAAATAAAATTTACCATACAACAGTAAATAAGACTGATTAAATATTTTTAGGACAGCAACACTGTAAAAAAATTCTGTAGAAATTACAGTGTTATTGCAGCTGGGTTGCCGGTAACTTACCGTAGATTAAAATTTTATGTTATTTATTGGCAACATTTTGTTCAACGTTAAATGAACATTAAACATTTACAAGCCTTTGTCTTTACAGAGTAAAACTAAAAAAACAGCATCAAGCAAAACATTCTGGGAAACAAAATCTGAAGCAAAAAACAGAAAAAGGTTGATGATGATTTCTGGTTCCCAGAATGCTTTGCATGAGGCTGTTATTGCATAGTTTTATTCTGTTAAGATAAAGACTTGTTAATATTTAAAATTTATTTAACTTTGAACAAACTATTGCCAGTAAATAACATAAATTTAAATCTACAGGTATTACCGGCAACCCAGCTGCAATAACATTGAAATTTCTACGGAATTGTTTTACAGAGAATGCTTCAATATTCATAACAAGTAATAGACTTTACTTAAACGATTAAAATAAATCAAACTTCTAGAATAAAAATAATTAAGTAACATTTAACATATGTTTTTCATGCATTATTAAGTAGATTTTATTTGATTTTAGCAGGTAAGTTGTACATTAAAAAGCAGTAAAATTTTTGTTACGAGAATTTAAAAAAATGTACAAGTTGTTTTTTTAAGTTGTAACACAAATGTAACTGTTGGAATTATGTTGTGACTAAAAGAGTCCAAAATAAATCAAAACTTTATATTTTGTCATCAAAAGTGCAGGCACCCTTTGCCTAGATATTGCTAAACCGTACGTACTCGTGTCATTTGATCAAGAAGCTTCTTCAAGTTTTACCTTATGATGATTTTTAAAGAATATCAATATCCCTTGTGGTTAAATTGCGCTATAGTTTAACGTCATTCCAGTTAAATACTAACTTGTTGTTATGACGACGTATGTCACGTGATGTAACAACATGGTGGCTGTAGTACGTCCGAATTCATTCACACTATCCATATTAAAGGAATAGTCTACTCATTTTCAATATTAAAATATGTTATTACCTTAACTAAGAACTGTTGAATCATCCCTCTATCATCTGTGTGTGTGCACGTAAGCGCTGGAGCGCGCTGCGACGCTACGATAGCATTTAGCTTAGCCCCATTCATTCAATGGTACCATTTAGAGATAAAGTTAGAAGTGACCAAACACATCAACGTTTTTCCTATTTAAGACGAGTAGTTATACGAGCAAGTTTGGTGGTACAAAATAAAACATAGCGCTTTTCTAAGCGGATTTAAAAGAGTAACTATATTTTATGGGGTAATAGCACTTTTGGGAGTACTTCGACTTGGCGCAGTAACACCCTCCCTCTCCCATTATGAGAGTGAGAAGGGGAGCGGACTTTTCAGGCGAGTCGAAGTACTCCCAAAAGTGCTATTACGCCATAAAATATAGTTCCTCTTTTAAATCCGCTTAGAAAAGCGCTACGTTTTATTTTGTACCACCAAACTTGCTCGTATAACTACTCGTCTTAAATAGGAAAAACGTTGATGTGTTTGGTCACTTCTAACTTTATCTCTAAATGGCAGCATTGAATGAATGGGGCTAAGCTAAATGCTATCGTAGCATCGCAGCGCGCTCCAGCGCTTACGTGCACACACACAGATGATAGAGGGATGATTCAACAGTTCTTAGTTAAGGTAATAACATATTTTAATATTGAAAATGAGTAGACTATTCCTTTAACACCATAAAGTACTGTTTTAAAGGTTGATAGGCACTGAGTAGTGTATTTAAAAATAAAATTTCTAATAACAGTAATAAATCTGTTTGGCACAGCTATATTTTTTTCTACAAAAGAAATTTTTAAGCATTTAACTATAGACCTTCAGATTAAAGGTGCCAAAGAATGCATTGAAATAAAATGTTAAATAGTTCTTTGATATTACATAGAAGGTATGTAACTTTATTAAGTGCAAAAATTATACAGAAATGTTTTTACATGTCCATGTATAACCCTAGGATTTGTCCTTTGAATGAAATGGTCTATTTTGCTCTATTTGGAAGGGTCATGAATAATAATGCTAAGCTCTGCTCTGAGGCTCATGCCAGCAGCTCACATAAGTTAACATTTAAACATTTTTGTAATTAATTAAATTTGTAATATAATGTTGGGGAGCACATCTCGACTGTGACATCACAGTCGGTGTTATATTAAGAATGGCCTGTTTTCCAGCAGTCTTTTGAGGCTCACGATATGCCAATACAATGTACAGAGCTCTTATTATTTATCTATGCCTATTGCCTAGGTAAATACAGTTTTTGTTTTTTACAATTTTATGGCACCTTTAATAGTTAAAATTTAAGTCAAGTGTTTTAAAACATTTGACCGGTAGTGTACAACACCAGCAGTTTTATAGAAAGCAGAATATAAGAATATTCCTTTGAATGTAAATATAATGCCATATTGGTTTTAATCACTTGCTCAGTTACACACAATTATAACTGTAATGCAGGTGCAGCCTTCACCATCCATAGAAATAAATAAATTAAACAAAATTTCGAACATCTGCCTCAGTAGAACAACATTCATGAGCTTAAGAGACCATCCAGCCTACATTTGGACACATCAGTCAGACATCATCTGGCACCTTTCCGCTTTTGTGTTAGCACCTGTTATAGCACCTGTTACGATCTCCGGAGATATATCATATCCTTAAACCTTTCTTTTACCGCCTTCTTACTCTTTTCATGGTTTTGTCTTTCTTGAAATCACAAAAGTCCTCGATTTTACAGAGTGTTTTGTGTTATTGTGTATCTTTCTTTATAAAGATTCTTATACCCGTATTTGTGTGCAGTCAAAATGTAGCTGTATGCACGCACAAAACAAAAAAATTATATCATATCAACATATATTTTTATGTTACTTTAACATACTTGTTTTTCTAAGTTATGTCAACTTATCAAAAGTCACCACTTAAAAACTAGGTTAAATTGACTTGAATAATTAGGTTGTTTAAACTTCATGCTGCATTTTTTTACTGCATGTATGCATGCGTGTGTGCCTGTCATAAGAGGATTTATTACCTCTTCAAGTGCAGAAATATGTTGGAGACCTCACTGTGTTTTGCATACGGATCAAAGGTCATCCTCTGTGCTTAAACTCAAAGGTCAGGTTCAAATATGTCAGCTTTAACTGGAATTACATCATGTTAGCAATAGGGCTGCTTGTCTCCGCCCGAGAGGGGATATGAAAGCGGCTTTGATTGTGACCGTGGGCATAAATCACACTCGCACACCACATGGGTTTTGTATTTGTGGGTTTTTTATTGTTAGAACATCCTATCAGTGTACCACAAGAAACAACAGTTCATTTTGTAAGCTTAATAGTTGTGTTTATTTTAAATTCGTTTTTATCTCGCCTCCTAGACCGCCATTGTTCGTAAATAAGACATTTTCCGAGAGGCACTTGCGTTTTCAAAATGTATGCAAATTTGCACCAAAAAATGAATCATTGATTGTATCTCGAGGACTGTTTCATATTTCTGTCAACCAATATCCAGAACTTGTGACAGGTGCAACGCTTAAAACTAGAATGCGTCTTCGAGCTTGCATGTCAACGAGTCCGTTTGGCTGCGGGGTGTTGAAAGCATTTTAAATTACATCTTTCTGAATAACTCCATTATTATTCATGTTGAAAGAGTCCAGCCTAAAGCAAAAAGTCTGAGCCACTCATGTAGCATACAAACATATTGTTGCACACTGAATGCTGATACTGAAACTAGCTTTCATACACTGCATTCACTCTCTCAGCATGTGTTTTTTCTGTTCTTTCACAAGGTATGATTATATTGGATTTCTTTTTGAATGATAAGCAATGAGATGAAACCCGGCATGTTGTCTGGCATTCGAACTTGCAGTAGTGCCAATATAAGTAGTCAGCAACAGGCTATTAAAGTAGTTATGGCTTCATTTTCTACAGTGAGATTGGATTGGACAGAAATTTCTTTGGTTTATTGCTGAGATAAAGATAAAAACCTGCCTCTAGTGTTGTAGTGTGGTCTAGCTAACTCGGGTCCGAGTTAAAAGCGAGATCAGAGATCGAGTGTTGAGTCAGATTCAAGACCGAGTTCTGATAAAGCTGTATGTGGACTTTATCTTGACTCTGACTCGATACTTGATCTCTGGTCTTGACTAGGATTTTAGTTGGACTTGACTACAACGCTGCCTGCTTGTTCTGTGAGTGTTGGTAATTTACAGGTCACGTTTTTGGGCTTAATGTTGTGAGTTCTAAAGACAGTTCTTAAAAAAAAAGGATCCTTGATCTTGCGGCACGTTTTCTTAAAAAATGCGATGGAGTATGCAGAATATTTATGCAATTTTATGCGATGAAATTGCGGGAGCTTGACAAAACTGCTTGCAGATTTGGCAGCTTTTCATTGATGTTCATGTTCCGTAATTACATCACTTCCTAACATCCCCATGACAACAGGGGACATGGCTGCGCATGTGTGAAGTAAATGCCACAATTTTCAACTTTCTGGATTATGAAATCATGCAAGCCCTGCATATTTTGGAGCAGAAATCTGCAATTTATGCGGCGAAAGTGCTGTATTTAAAATATACGGACTTTGGCTGATTATGCATTGATTCATGCGATCGCATAATCACGTTTTTCTGGAGGGACTGTAAAGAAGTAATTCATGAATTAGAGATTGATTGTCACCATTTTTATGCGAATACACTTAAATACATGCTGTTTTATGGCAGTTGTGCTTGTACTATTAATTAAAGTGATGTAAGTCACTTTGGTTAAGTAATGAAATATCTACTACACTCTTAAAGGCGGGGTGCACGATTTTTAAGAAATGCTTTAGAAAAGCGAGTCGGGCCGAGTACCAAAACACACTTGTAGCCAATCAACAGTAAGGGGTGTGTCTACTAACCACATCGTTGCCTGGGTTGCGTATGTGTGGGGCGGGTCCATCAAAAGAAGGTCTAGATTCTGACTTGTTAATTTTACCCAAAAGCTTTTCTAAATGTGTTTGTTAGCAAGTTGTAGCACTAATGCGGCCTAAGATACTATTGTCTCAGAGGGGCTGTTTACACTTGGTATTAAGATGTGTTTTCATCGATCGGATCACAAGTGGACGAGAGAGACACATTGCGTTTACACCTGGTATTTAAATCCGTCTCTTTTGTCCACTTTCGACCGCATCTGTCCTGAATACTGTGAGGGGGTGGTCTGTGAGACGGTGGGCGAGTCTCTCTGCTGTCATTCAAACGCGAGCGGGAGTAATTATGAGTTTATATGGACGCAAACTTATATTATGTCGGAGCCCGCTGCTTGTTTAGCAAGTATACATGCTGCACAGTGTTTTGTACGTTTATTTGTTGGAGCTTTCTCTGAATTTTCAGCGCAATTGATGAAATAGGATCGTGCAACTTTCACGCTTTCAAAACGAAACTACGGAGAACACCCCGCAGTAGTTTTATCAATGAAAGGCTAAAAATAGCGCTGTTCACGGCAGAAGTCAAAAAAGACGTAAAATTAGTGTTTAATACCTCAGATTAGATAAATGGGCGGAGAGAAGGCGGTCGCATGTGGCTGTTCGAACGCATTCAACCACATTGCGTTCCGCATCTCCAAAGCGATCCGATCGAAAGTGGTTTCGACTACCTCTGGATGTGGTTGAAAGTGGTCGAAAGTGGACGCGTTCAAAACGTTTTGAACACCGTTTACACCTGGCATTAACGTCGTCCACTTGTGATCCGATCGACGAAAACGCATGTTAATGCCAAGTGTAAACAGCCTCAGAGTGTATTAACAGGAATCAGATCTATTTTTAACTGAAAGTGCTCACTTAATTTTTTTTGCATTTAAAGGTACACACATAAAAACCCACCCAAATAGGAGCATTTTGGATGCTATAACAAATGATCTTTGGGGTATTTTGAGCTGAAACGTCTCAGACACATTCTAGGCACACCTGAGACTTATATTACATCTTGGAAAAATGGGCATAATATGTGCCCTTTAAAAATAAAGGTCCTACTAAAGGTTATTAACAGCGATGCCATAGAAGAACTATAGTTGGTTCCCCAAAAAAAAGAAACATTCGACCAAAGGGACTTAAAAAAACATTTGTTGCTTACACTTTTATAGTCTAAACCGATAACTGGCGCTGTCCCGTGAGACACCTAAGTTTACTTCAATATTTTTCATATAAATGTTAATCTATCACAACAAACTTGGAAGGGTCTAAGACTGTAGTTTTCATATTTCAAAACCTTTTAGCAATAATAATAATGCAGTAACTGTAATTTATTAATTTGTGACAAGTGTATGCAGCAAACCAACACAAACTTCAGTTTTTTGCTAACTTTATGTATTAAAAATTCTACTATATTGCATTTTTTATTTCTTACAAATAAATGTAAACTGCTATAAAAAAAATTATATTTTAAGTGTCTTCTTTAAAAAAATAACAAAATTACGCTTCTAGACAAAAAATGCCAGACTTATATAAATTATATATAATATAAATATATATTATATAAAACCTTCCCCCCCCCACTCAAAAAGGCCTGCGCCAGTGAAAGGGCTAAAGAACCTTTATGAAACAGAAAAATGCAACCAAAAAATGGTTCTTGGCATCGAGTAGCACCTTTACAGTATATAGGGGGCATACGATCCTAAAAATGAAGCTGCTAAATGGGTTTTTCACATAATAACATATTAGAAGATCCATTTTAGTCAAAGGTTCTTAAAGGAACCATTTCTTTCTACCTTTTTATAGTCTGTAAACATAATTTCACTGCAATGATGGCTAAAACAAGGCAAAATTTGGAATACCAATGAAAGTCTAATAGAGGTCAAACCATAGCCCAAGAATAGACGATGCGTATACTTTTAGAACAAGTAAGCAATGAAAGAAAACACCTTCAACACCTGTTGACTTTGCTTACATGATGGAATATCATACATCTCCAAGTTATTTTGGCAAAAAAGTTAGAATTTCGGGTCGAAGTGAGTTGCTATTGAGTCGTAGCCGTAATTTCAATCTTATTTTTTGCTTGCTGATATATTTGAATGTTAACGGTGGATCCATACAGATAAAATGGTTCTTCTATGTTATCATGAAGCAGCTTTATTTTTAAGAGTGTGGCTGGTCACTAGTACTGGATGGATTTACTGTAGTATAGAGGTGAATAATGGAAATGAGCCCCACTGGTGCAGGGAGGTCCACAACAATTTAAGTAGTATTGATGTAAGGGACCAGTGCAATATTAAATTAAAGGTCTTTGCATGCTGATGTGCTTGTCTGCCTACAAAATGGTGATTAATTAGCTTAGCCAGAATACCTGGATCAAAGATCATATTGATCAGCCAGCACTGCTAGTTTACCAGCTAGAGCAGTTCCAAACCAGCTCTGAATACACTCTAAAAATGGCTGGGTTATTTTTTAACCCAAAATGCTGGGTTGAGTCTGTTGGGTTGTTTTGCTGGGTTAATTTTTAACATTTTAAACACTTTTTGGGTAGTTTCAGTTTTCTGGTTGTTGGGTTAAAACTGCTGGGTTATTATACTGGGTTGTTTGAAGAGGCTCACGTGCTTCGCGCCTTTGATGTTTGAATGTGCTCAGCAACGGTCGTCGTGAAAGGACAGAGTCACTGGAAGCAGTTGTTTCAAGGTAAGTTTATATGTTTTTGTAAACATTTCATGAATATAAACAAGATTATAACATTTTGCGAGACAGCAACGTGTTAATTTATACAGACTGACGACGGGTGTAATTTAGAGGAATGACGACTGTTACCTCAGATCGCCATTTACACAAATTGACTCGGATAATCGTTCTAAGATGTTTAATATGGCATATTAATAAAATCGATGTTACAAAATCCCCATCATACGGTTGATTACGTTAACTCCTGACAATTTCTGTAAGCCTTTAACAAAGCGAGTCAAAACCGGTACCGAGCCGACCTCCGCAACGTTTCGGCTTTTTGTGTCACACACGCGCATAGTTTTCCCAGCTTAGCAATAGCGACACTATTAAATTAAAGTTGATGACAAACGAGTTGCTTTCTTGTCATTCGATATGGAAAGACAGACCGTGAGGCGCGAGCACTTGGGTTAACTTAACCGGCGGCGGAGAATTGCGGAGCCGGCGTCTACTCTGTCACTGAGAGGCAGGGACAAGCAGCACATTCAATTCACAGTCGGTACGGCGGGTAACGCGTCGATAAATGAAAACGAAACAGCGTTTCCAAGAACCGGTGTCTTATATGTATATTGCTTGGTCCTCTCTTTTAAAATGAAACAATAATTTAAGTGTTTGGACATGAACTTGAATACATAAACGCATTTGTCACCAAGACACTGCGTGTCACTGCGTGTACAGTTTAACAAACATTTATATGTGTTATATGAATGAAGATGTGTTATATGAATGAAGATGTGTTATTGAGTCGTATTTAGTTAACAACAGTTAAAGGAGTGTAACACCAAAGTCTTATGCAAACCGACGACAGGCCATTGCATTTTTGGGGAAAAAAATCTCACACGTGGTGGTAATGCGGCCAGGGATGCAAAAGAAAGTCTTATAATTTTTATAAAATGTATAATTCACTTGGCCCACATGGTTTTCTGAACACTTAAATCTGATCATTTAGTTCAGACCACTAAAAGTTTTTTCCTCTTTTGTAGATTGCAACAAATGTGGTGGAAGTTCTTCTCTGGACAGAATCCTCGAAATCCTTTCCTTTATTTCCTGGCCATGGGAAACATGCAACAGATCTCTCAATCTTTTTTGTCTATCAGTCTCTCTGATGGAGCCAATACGGAAGTGACTTAAACTGCAATTCGGCCAAGATGGCGACGGCACGCACCGCCTACTTTAGGCTTCAAAAATGCTCTTCACAACCAATGGGTGACATCACGGACACTACTTTCATATTTTTTTACAGTCTATGGTTTAAAGGCATTTTACGTGCTTGAAAATAAATACCCCAGGCAATGTGCATCTACTGTAGTCTGTCATTTTCCAAATGGATGAATCCTCTGCTGTTCGGTTCCTTTGTACATCTTTGTTCGTGAGGAGTAACTTTAATAAATGAAGTATTTTTAGTCAAATACATTCCATACTCTGAAACTTGGAACGTCTGTTCTGTAAAAAACTTTACACATCTGTAAATGATTTTACTTTTAATTTAACAATTACATTGTTTATTTTCTTACACTGCTGCAGTTTTATTTATGTACATTTCAGTATTTCATTTATATATTGTATATACTTATATACAAATTCTGTCTTAAATTTAAACAAGTTGATTTAACCTGTTACATTGTTAATTCAATGTGCATCATTTCTGATATTTAATAAATATATTTATACTTGATGTCAGTAAGCAGCAGTCCTTTAAATGATTCTGCATCTGCCAACTGTAAAAATTTAAGAGTTTGTAGTTATTTTGAAGTCAAATAAACATTTATTTGGTGTTCACAATGGTCTTGATTTACAATAAAGCACATGATAAAAATAACCCAGCAAGAATAACCCAAACCCAGAATATTAATCTCATAAGTGGTTAAAATGACTACACGTTGGGTTTTTTCAACAACCCAACCTGCTGGGTTAAAATGTGTTACCCAACGTGTTGGGTTACTTTAACCCAGCATGTGTTCTGTCCAATATTTACCCAGCGCTGGGTTGCCAATTGGGTTGTTTTTAACCCAACCATTTTTAGAGTGTAGCTTTAGCAAACTAATATGGGAAACTGATCTCTTTAGCCGGAAAATGGATGGTCTTGCTGCAATTGTGTTTTGTTTTAAGAACAATTCTTGTGACTCGGACATAATCAACTGTACATCATGTTGTCTGTAAACGTGTGACCCACAGTAAAACGACAAAAACTAATGTTAATACAGACAAACACAGGAGGATATTGCAACACCCGAGCTCTGGATTTCTGCAGTTTAGATGCTGGATCTCATCATTATTTAAACACTCAACCGAGAGACTCTCAAATATGTTTATTACTACCTCGAGCCGGTGAACCATCTGTAAAGTGCTTTGTGTGCGAGTAGTGTTGTTTGTCAGACGTTAGATGAAGCTCTCCACATGTTTAATTTCCCACTGCTGTGAGCTCAGAGGTCACTGTATGATAGAAAGAGCGAGTGAGAGTTTGTACTTCTACAAACACACCACCGGTTCACAAGTGGATAATTTACCAGACGAATCATGTCCAACGCTTTATGGCTGTTTGGATTTGTTCAGTAGTTTACCGATTATTTAGAAGTTGTGCTTTTGAAAGCATTATGCTTACAGGTTTGCATTTTTAATTTTCATTGTTTAAGTTTGAGGCTCTTAAATATTTAGACCTGCAGCATTTTTGGTTTCATTTCCAAACACTTAAAATTTGCTGGGTTGATTTCAACCCATGGTTGGGTCAAAAAGAGACATTTTCTAGGTTAATGTAACCCAATGGTTGGGTTTCCAACAATTTTCCAACTATGGATTGAAATCAACCCAGCATTTTTAGGATGCACAAGCAAAAATAGCTCTCTTCTAAAAAAAAGTAATTAATTGCCTGGCTGTCTATGTGGCTCCCTGCGAAAGCAGCATCATAACCAACAGACATCCTCATAATTTACCAGTTTTGAATGCCTTTGAGCTCTTTGCTATGCATTCTGGGATTGGCTTTTTTTGTAGGTTACATGATTTGATTTAAAATTTTGGCCCAAATGAGGTATAAGGCTTTTCTGTTGAGATCCGACACAATGCACAATACCATACAGTTTAATGCCATGTTTGTAAGCAACTCACTAGATATTAGTATAACATAAATATGTTTGCTGTTTTTTATAAAAAATATAGGCTAATTATGTGAACCAGTTATTTTTTGTGGTTTACTACATAAAATCTTTCTACATAATGTAAAGAATATTTGTGACAATGTAACCTTGATAGCCTTTCTATAAAGCAATTGTCTTATTTTCCCTGTGATGTACACTCACCAAAAGGATTATTAGGAACACCTGTTCAATTTCTCATTAATGCAATTATCTAATCATCCAATCACATGGCAGTTGCTTCAATGCATTTAGGGGTGTTGTCCTGGTCAAGACAATCTCCTGAACTCCAAACTGAATGTCAGAATGGGAAAGAAAGGTGATTTAAGCAATTTTGAGCGTGCCATGGTTGTTGGTGCCAGACAGGCCGTTCTGAGTATTTCACAATCTGCTCAGTCACTGGTGTGAAAAGGGGAAAACATCCAGTATGCGGCAGTCCTGTGGGCGAAACGGTCAGAGCAGAATGGGCCAACTGATTCAAGCTGATAGAAGAGCAACTTTGACTGAAATACCCATTACCCGTTACAACTGAGGTATGCAGCAAAGCATTTGTGAAGCCACAACACGCACAACCTTGAGGCAGATGAGCTACAACAGCAGAAGACCCCACCGGGTACCACTCATCTCCACTACAAATAGGAAAAAGAGGCTACAATTTTCACAAGCTCACCAAAATTGGACAGTTGAAGACTGGAAAAATGTTGCCTGGTCTGATGAGTCTCAATTTCAGAGACATTCAGATGGTAGAGTGAGAATTTGGCATAAACAGAATGAGAACATTGATCCATCATGCCTTGTTACCACTGTGCAGGCTGGTGGTGGTGGTGTAATGGTGTGGGGGATGTTTCTTTGGCACACTTTAGGCCCCTTAGTGCCAATTGGGTGTTGTTTAAATGCCATGGCCTACCTGAGCATTGTTTCTGACCATGTCCATAGTTTTTTTCCTTTTCACACCATTCTTTGAAAATCCCAGTAACTGAGCAGATTGTGAAATACTTATACCGGCCTGTCTGTCACAAACAACCATGCCATGCTCAAAATTGCTTAAATCACCTTTCTTTCCCATTCTGACATTCAGTTTGGAGTTCAGGAGATTGTCTTGACCAGGACAACACCCCTAAAGGCATTGAAGCAACTGCCATGTGATTAGTTGATTAGATAATTCCATGTGCGTACGTGTGATTCATAAAACGGACGTGTGCACAAGAACACACATGTATAGATGTGAAATGTATAAATCCCAAATGATTTTGAAATTTCAAATCTACACATTTAAGCGATGCCTAATTAATCATTGACACATTGAAAAGCACTTTTCAATGTTTAAATCCTTTTCGAGCAGCAAGAATGGCTTATAATTCCAAAAGCCTTCAGCAATCAGACAAGCGAAAGTTCGTATGTCTGCTCAGACACTGACGTGGCGCTTAGCACTTTTTAACGTCCAAGACGTTTTTCTAAATATGGACTTTGCTGTGGATTTTTGTGTACGCACACTTTACGTTCAAATCTGTGCGTACGCACGCTTACAAATGAGGCCCCAGAAGAAAAGAGAGATTCAGAGAGTTTCAAGGAGGGGAGGAGATTTGCGTTTTTGATTAAACATTATGAGGGCACATGAATTTTTAAAAAAATAATGAAGCTCACAGATAAGTCATTTGAAAAAAAAATCCACAATATTCCAAAGCAAATGACAGTTTTTCATTTCAATTTCATTGCGACTTTAATATTGACTCAGTAAGGACATGTCAAAGATTTAAATCAATTATTAAAATCAAACTTGGATGCTGCTCATCTTATTATTTGATTTTTTTATTAAAATATTACCTATTATTAAATATTATAATTTAAATACAGAGATCAGATGGAAAGTAAATTAAGAAACATCTCTGTTGATGTTTTATGCTGTTTTTCATTTATCTTTCATTTGTTTCATAGACCTCCTTTTCTCATTTTGACAGCTGCAGACACACATTCACATTGATCATTCACCTTCAGTCATTTCATTCCGACTTTTCCGTGTGACCAAGCTCTAGTCTGGCAGACGGATGTTTCTATGGCAACTGCAGGAAACACACGGATTCTGGCTGAAATTACATTTGCAATAATGATCTAAGTGAAGAATATTTGTTCTTATTTTTGTCTTTTATACCCATAAAAATTTGCTGCTCATTTTTAGGCAAGATAAGACAAACAAACCAACCCAAAACTCCAGGTTCTGTTCAACAAACCCAAACAATTCATAACATGATGCTTAACCTCTAAACACTGGAGTCAGGTGGGAAATTAAACCATTTAGGTTTGTTTTTGTGGTGGTGGAGCAGGCTGACAGATCAAATGTTTCAATAAACCATCTGTTGCATTGTTTAGAGGATAAATACTAGCTCCCACATTGTGTCTTGACAATGTGGAAAAACAAAGGAATATTAGATAAAGAGACACACACACAGTCCCTTGTGTTTCTTTAGCTTGAGGCTGTATTTAAATTGAGTCAGAAGAACCAATGCAGGAAGTCAAAGCCACATCACATCACCCAGAGAGTCAGTCAATCGTACCGTCTTTCTCTCTCTCTCTCCATTTCTGCATCTGTCTCTTTTTCCTTTCAGTGTCATATCCTCGTAGACCTGTGACAGAACTGTCTCTGTGTGTCTTGAATAGGAATTACTATTAATCCTACATTTTCGTTTGACCTCCACAGGCACCTTTTTCTTTGCAGTCGGTGATGAATGTCAGACTGTACTGTAAAATAAAAAATGTAATGGGTGGTCACAGACCTCAAGCTTGTGCTCTTACAATTTGATTTAAAAAAAAAACTCAGTTCACATCTTGACATTTCTCTTTATCATTTGACATGTTATATATTTCCCTTCAAGCTTTTGAAAGCATGTGTGAATGTTAAACCCACATTTCTGACTTCTGAATCAATTCAGTGCATGACAGGCTATTTTTTTCTGTGTCAGTGTTTGTACATAAACATTACTGTGAGTGATTATTATCCCTCCAGCCATGACAAATGACCAGCTAGAATCTTCATATACTGTATGTGCTGTTATATGGCAGAGAATAAATGATATTTGAGCAGCAGAAAATGATGCTTAATATAGACAAGATGCATGAGCCAAATAAAAACCTTTCACGCATGCACACACAGAAACTAATCTAAATGGCATCTTGAGATCGGCATTAGGCAAGTTAGCTGTCAGAAATATTTGATGCATTTAACCAATCATTAAGTCAGTGAGTTAAGATCCAGAACAGGATCAGTCCAGTTGAAATTTTCTTTGATTCATAACTCAACAGCACATTCAAAAGTTCACCCTAAACGTTAAAATGATGTCATCATTTACACATCCTTGGGATGCTACAAAATTGTAAAAATGTATTTGTTTTGCTGAACACAATTGACTTCCATAGTAGGAAAGGAAAATACTATGGAAATCCATGATTTGGTTACAAACATTGCTCAAAATATCTTTCTTTGTGTTCAGCAGAACAAAGAAATTTATACAGGTTTGTAAAAACTTGAGGGTGAGTAAATGATGGCAAAATTTGTTGGTGAACTATCCCTTTAAGTTAACGTCTCACTTGGAACAAATAACTACTTCAATTTAAGCCTATTTGTTCCACAAAAAAGTATTTGGAACGGCATGGGGGTGAATAAATGATGACAGAATTTATTATTGGGGTAAACATTTGCTTTCAATAACCATTTTTTCTTCAGTCCTCATCTAAAAAACAAAAATTGCAGATAAAATCTGATTAGTCTCAATTACTTCTCTTAGGGTGATTTTACACTTGGTCCTTTTCAAGGGTCTGAGTGCAGTTTGCTGGGTTTCTGGCCCATATGTGAACACGGCAAACCGTCTCAGACCCCAATAAAGTAAACCGAAACGAGACATTCTTAGGACGGTTTCACATTTGATGCGATTGCCTGGTCCGAACCCGAGTTCAATTGCTTCCCCCTCCCCATGCCCCCCATGGACTGTGTTCACATATTATTTTGGCATCCGTACCGCGGTACGCTTGCATCATCAAGCTGCAGCCGGCGCGTTCTCATGTTGCTTGGCAACCGCTGTAAACGAGAAGACGACAAGCGTGATTGACGAACTCCAAGCAGAGAGATGATTTCTGAATGCCTCCGCAAAAATTGACGTCGGCGGACAGACCGTTGTCATCGAAACGACTTAAGTATGTTTGGGGCAGACAGACGCAAGTGCGTTTCTGTATTATTTCTTTGAAAACAAAACCAAAGGTTTAAAAAAATAAAAACAAAAGTCAAGCAAGCATTCTATGCATTTTGTTGTCAAGGTAAGTGCACACACACAAACACACACGTCTGTTTTGGTGGGACATTCCATATAATACGTAATTAACAGTGGTTCACTTCCGCGATTTGGTGCGTTTGCGCTCACATTAGCAGCGAACCGATCTGGAGTTCACATGAACCGGACCCCAGACCACCCTTTTTAAGCGGACTAGAGTACGTTTCGCGGGTGCGCACCCGAGTTCGGAAGACAGTGTTCACATCATCCAAATGTACCGAACTCTGATGTCAATCGAACTCGGGTGCGCACCAAAAGTGCTAATGTGAAAACGCCCTTAGAAGATGGTCTGAGCAGTGGCGGCTCGTGACTGCTAATCCAAGGGGCGCAAATTCAAAATATGTCTTTGTTGCGTCATGTGAACCATGTGCATCACGTGTTTTGTCAAAATAAGTGCCTGCTGCACACGCGTCAAAACTGTTTATGATAAAAGAGACGCTCACGTTCACAAAATACACACAAGACACTCCCTTAATAGAAAACTCTGACTACGCATGAGATTATGCGAGTATCTGGCAAACGCGAGTCACTTATTTTGACAAAACACATGATGCACATAGGATCACTCGACGCGCAGAACACATATTTTGAAAAAAGAAACCACACACAACGGCCACATACATGTTGTGACGAACTTCACATCGAGTGCCCTTGAAAAAAGAAGTGACCGGCCGCCACTGGGTCTGAGTACTGTTCACTTTTGGGTATCTGTACGGTTCACAAAAAAATGTGCGATATAGCATCAACGTGATTTGAAATCATTGAAGCGCGTGCTACCATAATTTCACTGTGGTATTTGTAGTAAAACTGTGCACAGCAATGAATGTGCCAAAAACATGGTTATTAAACTTTTAATATAGTTAAACTATAGTAAATGTTTCTAGGGTTGGTCTCAAAAACAAGTGTGAACATAAAAAGATCTGAGACCCTATTACTGCTTAAGTGGACCAAAATGTATCCAAGTCCTCTTTCAGGGACAGAGACAGTGTGAATGTGAGAACTTTTTGACTTGGTTCACCTCTTGGTCCACTTTAAGGGGTCTGAATTTGGTTCTTTTATAGAGAACTCAAGTGTGAAAACACCCATCAATGAGATTAAATGAAGAACAAATGGAAATGTTTGCTTAACCTCCTAAGACCCGAGCTTTGGTTTGTCTTTATTTTAGATTTCTTCCAGCTATTTTGGGGTTAGGAAGAACCAATAATAATTCACATGAGACCCTCTCACAAATGTCTCCATTATAGTTTCAGAAGATATCTCAACAATGTCACAAACTGAGCTCAGATTCCCCAAGTATGCAATCTAAAGTCAATATTATTGAATACGAACTTAACAATTCTCAACAAAATTGATTCAAATTATTTTACCTATACAGTCTACATTAATTTATTGTATTTTAACATTTCATTTATTTTGTCTCATTTGTTTCTAATTTTACCAATGTAAGGAGAAACATCTAAAACTAAGTTGATACTTAAAGAGAACGTTTACCCAAAAATGAAAATTGTGCCATCATTTACTTGCCCTCATGTTGTTCCTGACCTGTATGAATTTCTTTATTCTGATGAGCACAAAAAATATATTTTGGTAAATGATGGTTATTACACAGTTGATAGTACGCAATGACTTCCATAGTATTTGTTTTTCCTACTTTGGAAGTCAGTGGGTACACACAACTGTGTTGCTACCATGATTTATCATATCTTATTTTGTGCTCAACAGTACTTTCATTTGGGGTAAACTATCTCTTTAATGAAACACAACTTAAAACTTCATCAGATCTCTTGAGCTATGAAAGAGCAAACTCTAAGCAATAAAATTTTCCTCTGGGTCTGACTGGCTGAAAATATTTCTAATAGCTTTTTACGTGACACTCTTTAACAAGGTAGTGATGGGGAACAGTCTGCATGCCTCATTAAGAGGTCTTGACTTCCACTTAGAGACAATTCCATCAGGGCTGTGATGTCACATGAAAGAGAGAAAGAACGATAGAATTCTGCATTTCTTTTAAGTCCTTCTAACGTCCTTCTCGTGTTCCTTCATTTGTCTTATAGATTTGTCAACGTCAGACTAAAGGGAAGCCCCCCACAGCAGGACTGTCCATGCTCACAAGGGCTTTACCTTCGACCCCCGGCTATATTTATCCCATTGTGCTGGACTAATTACTGCTCTGACATCACCTCTTCGAGACAGACAGCTGATGAACAAAGCATCTGGGAAGTATTTTTAGGTTTGTCTTAAGAAACAAGAGCGGGAGAGCGTCAGGGACACAGAAGGAGAGAGAGAGACACATACAGGATGCGCCCTTGCAGCTGGATACAATGTTATCTCAGTAGCATGACAGGAAGTAGGGTTCAATCACTTCCTGTAGAGTAGGAGCTTTGTAAAGACACTGGTTTGAGTCTGATTAGCTTCTTTCCACCTGAAGCTTCTCAGCATGGGGGTGTCTGGGGCAAGTTGTCACGTAAAGATGTTGTAAATGGTTTCATTGCGTAAAAACTTTCAGGCAACATGGTAAAATAGTACATTTGTGTAAATTCTGAACTTTGTTAAAGCCTTATCACATGATCAAAAGTGATGCTATGGTTGTATGCCACAAATACAGCTATGTTACTGTAATAAGTTTAAGGAATAACAAAAACAGGGAAACTGTCCAGTGTTTTATTAGCCCCCCTTACTCTTTAAAATCCTGAGTTGTTTTAACTCATGGTTGGGTAAAATATGGACAAACACAACCGTTGAGTTTAAATTAGACTAGAAAATGTCAAAATTTGACCCAAGCATGGGCTGAAACAACTCTGCATTGGTTAATACAAACAAATCCTAGTTGCATACCAAAAAATGCTAGGTTGTTATTTTCAACCAGAGTCAAAATTAGGGCAAACAATAGGTTGGGTTTGTTCCTTTTTGACCCAGCACTGGGTTAAAAATAACCCAGCATTTTTTTAGTAAACAACTAGGATTTGTTCATGTTTGATCCAACCATAGATTGAAACAACCCAGCATTGGTTTATACCAACCCAAAGGCTGATTTGTTGATGTATGACTGCACCATGAGCTGAAACATCCCAGCATTGGTTAATACGAACCCAACGGCTGGATTTGTCCATGTACCCAACCATAGTTTGAAACAACCCAGCATTAGTTAATATAAACCCAACAGCTGATTTGTCGATGTATGACTCAACCATGGGCATAAACAACCCAACATTGGTAAATACAAACCCAACGGTTGGATTTGTCAATGTACCCAACCATGGGCTAAAACAACCCAGTATTGGTTTATACAAACCCAACGGTTGTATTTTTCCATGTTTGACCCAGCCATAGATTGAAACAACCAAACATTGGTTAAAATGAACCCGACGGTTGATTTTTCCATTTATGACCCAACCATGGGCTTCAACAACTAAGCATTGGTTAATACAAACCCAACAGTTGCATTTGTCCATGTTTAACCCAACATGGGCTGAAACAACCCAGCATTGGTTTATACCAACCCAACAGCTGATTTGTTGATGTATGACTGCACCATGGGCTGAAACATCCCAGCATTGGTTAATACAAACCCAACAGCTGGATTTGTCCATGTACCCAACCATAGATTGAAACAACCCAGCATTAGTTATAAACCCAACAGCTGATTTGTTGATGTATGACTCAACCATGGGCTTAAACAACCCAACATTGGTAAATACAAACCCAACGGTTGGATTTGTCCATGTACCCAACCATGGCCTAAAACAACCCAGTATTGGTTTATACAAACCCAACGGTTGTATTTCCCCATGTTTGACCCAGCCATAGATTGAAACAACCAAGCATTGGTTAATATGAACCCGACGGTTGATTTTTCCATTTATGACCCATCCATGAGCTGAAACAACCCAGCAGTGCTTAATACAAACCCAACAGTTGTATTTTTCCATGTTTGACCCAACCATAGATTGAAACAAGCCAGCATTAGTTAATATAAACCCAACAGCTGATTTGTTGATGTATAACTCAACCATGGGCTTAAACAACCCAGCATTGCTTAATACAAACGCAACGGTTGGATTTATCCATGTACCCAACCATGGGCTAAAACAACCCAGTATTGGTTTATAGAAACCCAACGGTTTTATTTCCACATGTTTGACCCAGCCATAGATTGAAACAACCAAGCATTGGTTAATATGAACCCGACGGTTGATTTTTCCATTTATGACCCAACCATGGGCTTAAACAACTGAGCATTGCTTAATACAAACCGAACAGTTGCATTTGTCCATGTTTGACCCAACCATAGATTAAAACACCCCGGCATTGGTTAATACAAACCCACACTTTAAAAAATGCTGGGTTATTTTCAACCCAGAGTTGACTCAGAATATAGGGCAAACAACTGTTGGGTTAAATTAACCTAGGAAATGTTTATATTTGACTCAACAATGAGTTGAAACAGCCCTGCCCAGGTTAAGATGCTGGGTTTGTCCCTTTTTGACCCAACGCTGTATTAAAAATATCCCACCATTTTATAGAGTGCAACTTGGATTTGTCTATGTTTGACCCAACCATGGGTGGAAACTCAACATTTTTTGTGTGTTGAAACAATGCTTCATCAATTTAAACTCAAAACCTGGAATTAAGAGTTGTATAATTTTGTAACAGCTCAAGGAACAAAACAGAATCTGTGTGGTAGTTACCAATTTCGAAAGTTATTTAGAAACCAAATTGTTATAAATAGTCAGAACTGGAGTTACACAAAAAGGTTGTCTCTAAATGTCACATGTGGGGCAGGTTGTCATTTTTGTTTATTATATTGCAATTTGGTTTCTTACAAAACCTCCCACGACGTAACTGCAACACCGCTGTGTCTTCCACCCTGCCACTAAATCAAAATCTCTGCAAATCACTACCAGACCACGCAGTAATGTTAAAATACTGATTCCAGAACAGTAATTATTCCTAGTGTAATAGCTGTTTTACAATTCAAGATTTACTGATCCTAAATACTGTAGGGAACATTTCTGCTTTTCTGGACTGTGGTGCATGTGTTACTTAACAGACAGAATTAGCACAAAGTGTGAGAAGTCCTCGATTCGAGACTCGGATCAGTCCAATATAGAACGCACCACCTACATGTTTACCACACATACTTCCAGACTCTGCAGGAAATTATTCCCTCTCATACAAAGATTAATCTTCCTCTTTCTATGTTCTTGACAGTTCTTCTCCCTCGAACTAAAGTGAATTAATAGCTCATTTGGAGTGTATTGTGTCTCTTGTCGCTGAGGGCTTGGGGCTGAATGAAGAAAAGCAGCTGGTCTTAGTTACCTGAGAGGAATATAAGCTCTTGTACAACACTTACTGATCCTGTACCCCTTTACTGAAATTATGATATTGTCACTTGTGCTTCTAGCAATAGCAAATGGGAAATTAAAGCTGTTATATAAAAGCTACTGGCAATTTTGGATAGATAGAAGCCCTTGCATATGTTATCTTCCCACCTTCTGTTTTAATAGTTAAATGTGTTTACCTCATTTCACTTTTCATCAGATTTTTTACCTTCTCAACATTGCATGTAGTAAATAAGTAGCGTTGCTTAACCTTCAGACATTGCTGTTTGTGCATCTTAAACGCTAAGACTTTTGTTACATTTGAGCAGGTGTTTCTACAATATTACAAAAAAAACAGCCAAATCATGTCTTATCCTGATTTGTGAGATGCAGTCCTTAAAATAAAGGTGCTAAGGTTCAACGCAGCGATGTCACAGAATAATTTTTGATTCTCAAAGACCTGGAAGCATCACTTGGGCAGTACCCTTTAAAGAAATCATAATTTGTTACCATTTACAGCAGGTACAGATATGTGTACCTTTGAGATACTAATATGTACTTTTTGGTACCTATGCACTCTTTGGTACCATTATGTACATCTGAGGTACTAATATGCATTCTTTGGTACCAATATTTATGTCCGAGGTACCTATATGCATTCTTTGGTACCAGTATCACTCTTTGGTACTAATATGTAACTTTGCGGTACTAATATGCACTCTTTGGTACCAGTATGTACCTTTGAGGTACTAATTTACACACTCTTTGGTACCAATATTTACATCCGAGGTACTCATATGCATTCTTTGGTACCAATATTTATATCCGAGGTACCTATATGCTTTTTCCGGTAACAATATCACTCTTTGGTACCAATATGTACCTTTGAGCTACTAATATGCACTCTTAGGTACCAATATTTACATCTGAGGTACCTATATGCATTCTTTGGTACCAATATGTACCTTTGTGGTACTATATGCACTCTTTGGTACCAATATGTACCTTTGAGTTACTAATATGCACTCTTTGGTACCAGTATGTACATCTGAGGTACTAGTATGCACTCTTTGGTACCAGTATGTACCTATGAGGTACTAGTATGCACTCTTTGGTACCAGTATGTACCTTTGAGGTACCAATATGCACTCTTTGGTACCAATATATACGCTTTGAGGTACTAATTTACGCACTCTTTGGTACCAATATCTGAGGTACCTATATGCATTCTTTGGTACCAATATCACTCTTTGGTACCAATATGTACCTTTGCGGTACTAATATGCACTCTTTGGTACCAGTATGTACCTTTGAGGTACTAATTTACACACTCTTTGGTACCAATATGTAAATCTGAGGTATTCATATGCATTCTTTGGTACCAATATTCACATCTGAGGTACTAATATGAACTCTTTGGTACCAATATGTACCTTTGAGGTACTTATGTGTACTCTTTGGTACCAATATGTACTTTTGAGGTACTAGTATGCACTCTTTGTTACCAGTATGTACCTTTGAGGTACTAGTATGCACTCTTTGGTACCAATATGTACCTTTGCGGTACTAATATGCACTCTTTGGTACCAGTATGTACCTTTGAGGTACTAATTTACACGCTCTTTGGTACCAATATGTAAATCTGAAGTATTCATATGCATTCTTTGGTACCAATATTCACATCTGAGGTACTAATATGCACTCTTTGGTACCAGTATGTACCCTTGAGGTACTTATGTGTACTCTTTGGTACCAATATGTACATCTGAGGTACTAATATGCACTCTTGGGTACCAGTATGTACCTTTGAGGTACTAGTATGCACTCTTTGGTACCAGTATGTACCTTTGAGGTACCAATATGCACTCTTTGGTTCCAATATATACCTTTTGAGGTACTAATATATTAATTCTTTGGTAACTGTATGTACCTTTGAGGTTTTAATATGAATCCTGGAGGTGCAAAGGTGTACTTTTTTAAAGGTTGCCGCCCCAGTGACGGCTAAAGACCTTTATATTTTGACAATTTTGTCTGACAGAGTACAACATTGTGTGCATGTGTTTACTGTAGGAACCACGCACAGCAAAACAGATTGACCATTATCATATTCAAGCCATAAAGCCTCCCATCGAGGTCTCGATTAACTATTTAGCCTAGCACTCTAACAGTTGTTTAAAACTTCACACGTTCATTTAAGGTCGGCTCCATAAAAGACTTCTTTCATGTGTGAGTGTGTTTAATGATGGCTTCTGTCTCTTTTGTAATTAGATTAAAACAACATGTTATCTTAATGAGAGGACAGAATGAAGAAGCTTAATAATATCAGACTTGTGTGCCCTGCTCCGCTGATCCTATCGTTAATTAAACTGCTTTTTAATGAGCTGAATGGATTAACAATTAATGCTATAACCAGTTTTTGCTGCATGGCTGGAAACCAAATAATATTATACATTAATGAAGGTGTTACAACATGTGAATACTAATCATTTTGCAGCTTTTATTTTAATTTTATAATGCAGATTGCAATAAAACAGTGAAGGGTGATTGTGTTTCTCAGAAGTAATGATAAAGTAATGAGGTCAAATGGTAATAGTATTAAACTGACCATGGCAATATCTCCAAAGCTTGATAAAGGATTGGTATAATTGTCTACACCAGTGGTTCCCAGCCATTTTCCTTTGGGGCCCCCCTTAGTTCATATAGGACAATCTGAGTCCCCCAACCCTTTACATTTATCTTTCCGTTACTTTGATAAGCACCTTGAGATGGAGCGAGCAAAATTAAAATAATCATTTTGTTTTACACAAGAGAATATTTTAATTACCTTTTCTTGGCATTGTAAGCAAATCATGTTTAAAAAACGTCTAATATGTTTTAATAAAATTATTTGTGGAACATTTTATATATCTTTATTTCAGCTCAAAGCATATCGGATCCCGCACTCATCCTTGTGAACTCTGGCGCCCCTAAGGGACCCCAGGTAAGGAACCACTGGTCTACACTGCGCATGGTGAAAAGCTGCAGTATACGTGCAATGAAAGCACAAACTCAGCAAATCAGGTTTAAAGGTAAATACAAATATTGCACAAAAATACACTCCGTTTTCCAAACGTTTCCTGGAATATTTGCAAAGATAATATACTCCACCTGCAGTCCTTCTCACTGTCTCTCTCTCTCTCTTTCTCACACACATAATTTTAAAGGTAGTACCCAAGGGACGTTGTTACCTGCACTGCACATCCATCTCTTGCACAATTAGCATAAAGCACGGCACACACACATTCTCTCTCTCTCTCTTTCTGTCTCTCTCGCTCTCAAACACACAGAATTTTGACCTCTGTACATTATAAAGCAGGTACGTGTATGTGTGAAACTGACTGAAAGTCTTAGTAATTGCTGAAGTAACCTGCAAATTTCACAACCGACCAGCACAGATATCATTTATTCTCTTTTTTCTTTCCTTTCTCTTTGTTCCTTTCTCTCTCTCTTTGTGAGTTCTCAGCTTTACTGTGCTTTAGTGGCATGACAAATAAAGGTTACTGACACCTGAAGGTTTCTGGAGCTCAATTGGTAAAGCATCACGCTAGCTATTCAAAGGGTCAGGGGTTCAGATCCCATGAAACGCAAATATATTAATATAATGTATAGCTTGAATACACTGTAAGCTGCTTTGAAATAAGGTCTGCCAATTGCAAAAAAAAAAATGGATTAAATGAAAGGTGAATGGGGATAGATCTTTCTGACACACACTTACTTGTTTGAAAGTAAGATTTTAGTTGTAAAGTTAAAGGCTTAGTTTAGTTTCACCTTATACTCATTGCTCATTCAACAAATCTGTGATTTACACCTTTAATGTAATGCAAACACATGCTTCACACTATTAAAAGTGCTACTCTCACTAAAACTGATCACATGGGTGGAAAATATCCTGTTTGTGATTTTTTTATCTATCTTTACCATTCATGCATGTATTCAAGCTTTGTATACGTTTATTAATAAGTTCCATTCTTTGTATAATTTTTTAATAAGTCCCAGCTTGAGTATGAAAGGGCTTTCCCAAGTCCTGTGCCCTCCAAAGTTTTTTATTCATTTATTTCTTTAACCTGTCGCCTTTGGTTTGCACACTGGGAACTTTGTTAAATACCATTCTTAGTAAAGCTGCTTTAGAACTAATATATAAAATAAATATATAAAAACGTTTTTTTAATCCACCGATACAGATTATTGGTCAATATATTGGTGCATTTCAAATTTAAATACTGTGTATATACATATATATATATATATATACATATATATATATATATATATATATATATATATATATATATATATATATATATGTATATATATATATATATATATATATATATATATATATATGTATATATATATATATATATATATATATATATATGTATATATATATATATATATATATGTATATATATATATATATATGTGTGTATATATATACTGTAAAAAAATTCCATAGAAATTACAGTGTTATTGCAGCTGGGTTGCCGGTAACTTACCGTAGATTTAAATTTATGTTATTTACTGGCAACATTTTGTTCAAAGTTAAATGAACATTATATACAAGTCTTTGTTTTTACAGAGTAAAACTAAAAAGACAGCATCAAGCAAAACATTCTGTGAAACAAAATCTGAAGCAAAAAACAGAAAAATGTTGATGATGATTTCTGGTTCCCAGAATGCTTTGCATGAGGCTGATATTATAGTTTTATTCTGTAAAGATAAAGACTTGTAAATATTTAAAATGTATTTAACTTTGAACAAACTCTTGCCAGTAAAAAACACCGGCAACCCAGCTGCAATTTCAATGGAATTTTTTTTACAGTAAATATATATATATATATATTAGAAATGCACCAATGTATCGACCAATAATCCATATCAGTCGATTAAAAACACATGTAATGTTTGTTGTAACCATGGTATATGCAGAATTATTGACATATTGATCAATACCACCTTGGGTGTGCATTATTTTTAAATAATTCAATGGCACGTCATCAATTCTTCCTTACATATACAGTAAAGTATATGAAGAGTTTGGTTCCAAAACACTGTAAATGCCATTTTAAAAAAATAGTTACAACCAAAATCAGTATTGTATCAGGTCAGTATTAAAAGGTAAATTCTTAATTTTACGCAAAATCCGATATCCGCCATGTTTTTCTGTCATTTTTCTTCCTTTTTTCTCTAAAGGCGATAAACGCCAGTCCTTGTTCTCTGCAGAATGCAATAAATTCACTTAACCAATCACAGGGCCCCATCCACAAATTGTAAAAAACAATGGCGGCGCATTGAATACTCACAGAATCCTAGTTTTCCTCATCTACTTTGTACTTCATGATCAACAAACAAACAAAAACTAAATAATATTTTTTGATGGCATTGATAAACCTGTGGTGTTTTCTGTGGCGAGGAAGAAACGTAGGCCATTCGGGCGACGGAAGAACGACAGCTGTTCTCACACGACAGCTTCTGTCATGCTAACACATTGACCCCAGGGGATCTTATGAAAAACTTTCCATTATTTTACTTGAAGTAAACAAAAATCGAGCAGTACCAAAACATTTTAAAATCAAACTCAAAAAAGTTCAGTGATGACGTCCCGAAGGATGACAGCAGCAATGACATTGTTCTTAATATGACAAAGTAAGTGTTTTCATTAATGCCATTAATGTTTTTTTAATCAGTGTATACAGTGCCGCTGCAAGCCATTTTTGTACCCGAAGCATAATTCCTTTATGGAAGAAAATCTTTTTACTAAACATATAACTCAATACCAATAACACAATAGCAGCATCACAGTAGCCTATAAAACTCAAGAACAGTAAAAAGAGAAAGTAAAATCTTCACTGCTTTGCTGACTTTGTAAACATTATGTAAAATAGCCAACACACACTACACATTTGAAAGTGCAAACTTTTCTTCAGTAAATAGAAAAATAAAATAATATATAAATATAAAATGTCATTATGAATGATATAAAGCAAACATTACTGTTGAATTATGTGCATTATTGCACCTCATTTTATTATGCTATATATTAGATTAGATATTTTTTTTAGATGTTTTAGCTGTTCTACATAGCCTACTGTGTTTACAAAGTAAGTAAATTTGTGACTTTAAGTCCTCTAAATCTTTGTTTTATTTAAGATGATTGGCTATTCTTGTTTGTAATTATTGATGATTATTAATTTAATCAAAGTGACATTTAATTTGGGAAAAACATGTCTTGATTATTTTGATAATATATATAACAGGAATTTTTAGCCTACAATGTGCACTGACTGCTAACATTAACTCTTACTGAGAAAGTATTAACCACCGTCACGTCAAAGTAAACCATAAACTACTGCACAATATCTAAAGAAAGATAGTAAATAAAGTAACAGCTAGCTGGTGTCAGTTATTTGTAAAATGCATGTATAGTTTAACAGTAAAATCTCAATTTAGCTTGCACCGAAGTTATAAATTATAACAACATAGTTTGTTAACATAAACGTCAGCAAGTTCGAGGGGCATTATTGCACATTACGATTATCAGCACCACATGCACATTTTCCGTGATTAAACATGGACTTACCTGCAAGTGATGCACGGGCATCATCTCGCAGTTTCTTGTTCTTTCTTTTCTCAAATCCTGACTCTTGGTGTCTTTTCGGAGCATTTCCATAAAAGTGCCTACTGTCTGTCAATCTTCGTCAGGCGCCCACGTGATCAACCAGCACAGACCATCCAAGGCGAGGGGGCATACTTTTTAGACTAGAGCAATTAAATAAAAAATTTTTTTCATTAGGCTATTATTTTTGGTGCCCCCTCAGCACTTGGTGCCCTACGCACAGTGTGTGATGCACGTTATGGGAGCGGCGGCCCTGAGTTTACAAGTAGTAAACTTAATGAATATAACATGGCAAAGATGAATGCACATGTATATATTGATTCAACAGATTTATAGCATTTAAAAAAAAACTTGTCAGGGATTTATTGCATTTTGCAAAAAAATCTGTTTTTATTATAAATCTTTAAAAATCTAATTATGGATTTGAATTTTTAATGTTAAACCTAAAGATGCTATGTAAAAGTTTGTAACAGAAAATAGTAGTTTTCATCTTGTCACTTTCTTGGTATAGAAAACACGTTTTTACCTAATTAGTCAAAATGGATTTATTACGTTTTGGAACCAAACTCTTCATATACACTTTATATTAACAACTTTTAATGTAATATGCATGTAAAATAATTATTAAATCAAAAGCATGTTTGTCTTGTTTGAACTTTAAACTTCACTCTAAATTGTGCTGGGTGTTTTTAATAACGCAATGCTGGTAAATATTGGACAGCACACATGTTGGGATTAATAAATAAACCTATGCTTGGTTGTTTCAATGCAAAAACCCAACATGTGTTCTGTCCAATATTTACCTAGCATTAGATTATAAATAACCCAGCAGAATTCATGGTGTTGAACGTGTCTTGGCTTAAAGCCACTTGGAAACATTTTTTCCTTGTGGAAGGCTTGCCTTTCTTACAAATAAACAAAAAATGTATATGTGTCCATATATTTTCTCCTGTGGCAAGTAGCTGTGTAATAACTTGTATTATGTACAGCCAGAAGATTGTTATTGCATATAAATCCAAATAATGTCACAAATAAATAAGTCTTGATCACCCTGTCGGGATTTAATCTGCGATAAAACCATGCTGGCTGTACATTATCCCTTATGTAAACTGGTAGCAGTGAGTCTTTCTTTAAAAACTGGATTGTTGTATGGCGGTTTTTATTAAGCTTACACAATACATATATGGATAAGATCAGATCTCTCTTACACTCACTGATGCAAGTGTTACAGTTAAGTGTTAAAAGACTATATATTAACACTCAATCCTCTAAAGTCCACAGGTACCATAAAAGATGAAGAGTTATCTGATCTTAAAAGATTTAATGAACACCATGAATACATCAAGATGAAATAATGATAATATGCAATGACTTATAGTGTAAAGGTTTATTTTTAGAGCGGTTGCGGTGCTGGGTTTAGTCCTCGGTTCTGCGGGGGTGGGTTGAGCTGAGTGGGGGGTTTTGGGGGGGATATGTCAGGATGTTGCATCAAGGCAGCGTCCTCTGAGAAAAGACAGTATTCCCACAGGTCGACCCCCCCCCCCCTCTCTCTCTCTCTCTATCTCCAGAGAATGTGACCATGCTAATGAGTCCTTTGTTCGCTAGAACCATGAAATACTGAGAAAATCACCTATGTTTCTCTCTCTTATGCACAGACGCACACATGTTGAAATGGACTTTGCTATGCCCCAATGCAAACAATTAAGCTGATAAAAAAATCAACATCCTACCTGTTTGTGTCAGATCAAGCTATTTTAGAGATGTGCAATTATTGAAATTATCTGTTTTTATGGATATTGGAATATGAAATGTTTAAAATCATATTAACTCTTTGTAAAATAAATCTGCAAGTGATGTCAAGTTTAAATTGCATCAGAAGTGCTGCAATATCCAGCATATCCAGGGACATCTCCATTTGCACAGTTGTGCAATACATTCATATGTGACACCATGTGTGTTATTCATGGTTTTACAGTATGATGATGACACATGCAACACAGCTCAATATGATAAACTGTTCATGTGGAGATTTGGGTTACCTTGCAAAGAACCCCAAAGCCTGTCCAGCCAGAGATTTAGCTATAATTATGACATCACATTTATGCATGTGGCATATGCTTTTATCCAGCTGACTTTTAATGTATGAGTATTTTAAATGAGTTTTCCCAATGTTTTCTTATTGTAGCGCTCATAATTAGGATAAAATTTACAAATAATAATCACCAAAAAACTTAATCCACAATGTTTGTAAGTGATAGCTTACATTTTTCAGGGGAGATGTGGCAATGGGACAGTTTCAGCCTACTGCTTGATAATGCATCTAAAAAAAATAACATTAACCTGCATCAGTATATTTAACTACATATAACAGACTTTGGCATGGGCTTATTAGTCCTGGACAACCACTGTAACTGCTAGTAATTATTCCAGAGTAACTTGTGCAACTTTATAGCAACATAATGGCTTTTGTTAAGATGCCTAACATCTTAAGATACAATCTTAAACCCTAAGGTTTCCGCTGTAACATTGACTTTTGATTTTTGTTTGAATTGAGCACTAAGAGAAAGATAGAATAGGTGACTGTGTGTATATATTTGCTAAGACTGTACAAATGTGCGAAGGTTAGCCTTTATGCATCCATAAAGTCACCTGTGTGTGTGTGTTCAGAATCATTAAGCCTTTAATGAAAGCTTTCTCAAGCATTCTCCTGTGTATGCAGTAAACAAAAATTCCCAGCATGCTTTGCTTATTGCATGCTGTTCCAGCATTGTTTGTGACTGTGTATGTGTGTGCGAGAAAGCATATATGCGTGAATGTGCTTATCACTGTTTTTCAGACTATTTGTGAACACCAGCATCACATTATACAAACACGCAGTGTCTGTTTATATCCAGAAATGCATTGACATCTGTCAGACAGCAGTGGATGGTTTCTTTCTCTCTCTCTCGTGCTCGTCATCCTTGTGCTTTTCTCTTTGCTTTATTGCATGAAATCTTTTTATTCGCAGTGCATCCAGATATAAATCCAGATTTCCAGATATGTCGCAGTGCACACAGGCGCGTACGTACGTGCTGTGACATTTATTTGACATTTGAGGGGATTTCTGTGTGGACTGATGATATTACCACGGTG
>NC_133342.1:1960200-1992700 GCF_030506205.2 Paramisgurnus dabryanus
CATATATCGTTTGTCCATACATCTGTCTGTCTATCTATATATCTAGTCCGTCTATCAATCCACCTATTTCTCTATCGTCTGTCTGTCTATCTATCTATAGTCTGTCTGTTAGTCTATCCATCCATCTATTGTATGTCTGTCTGTCTGTCTGTCCATTCGTCCATCCATCCATCCATCCATCCACCCATCTATCATCTGTCTATTTATTTATTTATCTAAAATTCCCATTTCATTCCTAAAAATTGCAGTAATAAGCATTTAATGAGAATCCAAAGTGAGAATAACATTAAGAAAGTAAAACATCTGGACACATGCTATGCTTCATTTTGCAAATAGAGTTTCTTGTTTCTTTTGATTTGATTTGTGACCTAGACATATTTTCATGATATTCAGCCAACCGTGAAAAAACAATCAGGATATTAAAATGCGCTATTGTTTTTTTTCAGCAACGTGACTTTAAAATATCATGTTTGACAGGAGCTCATATCTTGCAGACTTACTCAGATCTCTCCCTCTCTGAATCTCTCTCTTTCTCTCGTTTACTGTGTCTCTCTCACTTAGACTAGCAGACATCTCTTTGTGAACAGGGGCCCGAGGCGCTGTTGAATGTGGAGGCATCATAAAACAGGCTGGAGAAGAGAGAAAGAAAGAGAGAGACCAAGTGTTTGCGAGGAGATGAACACACTATGTCTATGTGTTAGGGGACTATAACTGTTCTGACTAACACGCGCGTACAGTGCTGGATTGAAAAGCATACGGAGCGAGTCAGAGTGCACTGTAAGCTGGAGATCCATGTCTACCGTCTTGAGTCTTATTCTAAATCCATACCAGCTGGTGGAACTTGTCCTGGAAAACGTAGCACGTATTTACGTGTGTTTGTTTGTGTGTTTTGGCTCTTTATCTTGTCTTGTCAGTGGCATGTCTGGATCAGTGAGAAGTTGTGGTGCTATCTGACCAGCTCTGTCTTATCAAACGTCATTAATCATTACGACAGACGTATGGCATGCACAGCTTGTGGGTAAAATAAATGCATGTGCATTTGAATACCAGAGGCTTCTTTTTCAAATGACTATACTATAGTCTATACTTTTTGACCCAATGCTGGGTTGAAAATAGGGCATGTCAAGTGTATACTTGTCAATACTGTAGACATGCACTTTACCATGCATATTAAAGTTGCTTTTGGATGTCATCGCTGTATAGTATTTTTGTAAGTGTACTGTACTGTATATAAAAACATTTTTTATGATCTTACTTTACATTGCATTTATGCATTTGGCATGCACTTTTATCTAAAGTGGTTTATAGTGCATTTAAGCTAAACATTTTATTAGTATGAGGTACAGGAACATCTCTAATGATTTCACAAAGTGCTAAGTTATATTAAAATAATAATTTGCATTCAGCCCAAAACGATCAGTGCCTGCTATGAGATAATCAGAAACTGCACAGGTCTAAGACATTAGACCTGAAAGATATCAAACAAGTTGCATTGACTGGCAGTATGTTGTTTTAAATGCGCTTCTCTTTAATTGCCACTTCCACATCATAGTACCTCAATGAACAAAGTGCAAAGAAAAATATTTCTCTCTCTCTCTTTCCCAGTGGATGATCAGATTGCAGTGCTGGCTGCTCTGTTGCGCCTCTGAGCCTGCAAGTGACTACGTGCTACACATTTTTATGTCACTGTGTCACGAGCCAGAGAACAGATTCGTGGAGTTGGCCCGCTTCTAATCCTTATTGCAATGCGCAAAGACGCACAAACCCAATGAGCGTTAGGAGATTACGAAAACCAGATGCAAATTATTCACATGTGTTGTGTTTAGCAATAAAATACAACGGTGTGTGATGGTAATCCGCGCAAAGTCGTCTTATTCTTCTGTTGACTAATTGGGCACTTTGAGCAACATCTTGTTTCAGCATTGCGCTCCCACGCAAATTTAGCGCGAAGTCTCTTTGGTTTGGCCCACAGTCTCCGTGTCTGCTTGGCAGAGCGACAGTGCGTCTCTGCCTGGAAGGGGTTAGAGGGTTTGCTTGTTTCCAGTGCTGCTCATTCTCTCTCAAGGAGAAGGAACGAGAGGAACGCGCAACCAAAGCAGCAGAGTTTGGAGACCAACAGTATTCAGATCGGATGTTGAGACCTTCACGCCAATGAGAACCTTCTAAATATACCCACCGGTGCCTGTCCACGCGCGACAGAGGACGGAAATCAGTCATTTAAGGGAGTGACCCGACTGCGCGCCCGCAGAAGCGCCCACAACCCAGCTGGCAACGGAGACGCGCTGTCAAGTCCCTCTAGACTTTGGATTATGAAATTGTAGCTACTACGGCGCTGGTTTATTGAGAGTTTGCAGACTGAGGATGAAGTGTTTTGTTCTGCACGGTGTGGAAAAGAAGACACCGGTTTAAGTGACAGGATGCGCTCCGCCTGACGCGCTCTCTCCAGCCTCATACAAACTACCGTGTGGATTCAGAAAAACAAGTACAAAATTAAGAGGATATAAGTGAACAGACAGAAGTGTTTGAGGATGTATTGGCTTTTGCTGTTTGTGACTCTGACAGGCTTGTCCGTGGTTTGCGCTCTAACGGGTGAGTTTATTATCGGGTGTTTTGAATAGCGGTGCTTAGGAAAGGTGCTTTATGATGGTCACCTGTAAAACTACCGTTTCACGCGGGTTAAAAGAAAGAACTATAAGTGAGAAAGGGAAAGAAAATCTGAGATAAGATTAACAAAAACTAAGCAACACTGTACATAAGTTTAAATCAGTTTCTACACTATTTTTAGCTTAAAAAAGCTACTGTACCTGATCTGACCATTAAAACACTGGTGTAACCTAATAGTCACGTCGATTTAGTCATAAAAAATATTTTTGACTTTAAAATAACCAGTTAAATTAGAAGTTGTCACACAGAAAACTATTTTTGTTTACCTAACAAGATATTTAAACAAAATGCTATTTTATACATCGTCTTTAATACGTTTTATTTGTTAAATGCATTGCATAATAATAATAATATTTATTATATTTTAAAGTAGATTAGTAGATTAGATTACATTTTGGCTGTGTCTCTGAGAAAGATGTGTTCAGTCTCACTCGTACTGTTCTTCTGTTTGTGCATGTGTATTTTTTAGGTGTGTGCGCGCGCGCGTTTGTGTGTGTGTGTGTGTGTGTGTGTGTGTGTGTGTGTGAGAGAGAGAGAGAGGGTGTGTGTTATCAGACTCAAACATTCAGACCCAGTGCCATATCAACCCCCCACAACTGCACAAAAAATTGGGTCACTTTTAACAACAGCTATCCATAATATCAAAAAGTGAAAGTGTCCTAATTTACCTGAATTGTCCTTACAGTACGGCTTCCTTTCCCAGAGGCTTTTTGTCATTTTAGACACTGATCGATCATCTAATCTGATCAATATGTCGAACAGCTTGCAAGATTGCAGCGCAATGTGTTTGACATTATTGGTGCTGTTACCATAATTTCCTGAATGCGTAATAAAAATGTGAGTTTTAAACGGCATATCTTCCTCCATCTCCTCTCTGGCTTTTAGAAAGTCCCTGCGGTGCAACAATCACGATCAACAGCGCCGGGTATGTGACCTCTCCCGGTTACCCGACTGGATACCCCGTGAACCAGCAGTGCACGTGGCTGATCCAAGCGCCAGAGCCACAGCAGAAGATTCTCATTAACTTCAACCCGCACTTCGACCTGGAGAGCAGGGAATGCAAGTGAGTCGTTTTTTTTATTTGGAGGAAATGAAAACATCCCAATAATGTAGATACAAAACAATTCAACCCGGTGTGCCACCTGTTGGCTGAAAATGAAATATTTATTTTTCAAAAGCTGATTTGTGTCTTTAAGGAAGACACGACATACTTCAAACAGATGTGTTTTTTTTCAAAGGAAAAGGGGGAATATTTTTCCCAAGAGGAAATCTCATGAATGAAAAGAATGCCGGGGGTCAAAACAGAAAAATGTAAAAGACACATGTGATTTGCTAACTCTTTGTTTCATAGTCTGATAAGGGTTTGGCATCACTTGGTTATTAAGATGGGTGTTTTCTTAATGAGGAGACTGAAAGGCAATGACATTAAATGGTATTGAGGTTAGAGAGTATGTTATTGCATTGTGGTTTAATTCAGCGGTTTCCACACAATAGGCTTTGTGCGGACAAAAGATCATGAACGAAATAGATTTAATGACTTTCTTGGTCATTTTAACAAACAGCTCGTATAAATGGGGCATAAATTAGCAGCTGTCAGTCACACAGACCTGGTTTACTATTGGGTTGGATTACGGTGCCAAGGGACCAATGAAAGTCCCTTCTGCCGAGTGGCCTGCTGTGGGCCCCTGAGGGGGATGTGAGAGTAGTAAACAGACCATGACCATCCCTTTCTCTCCACACTTTCTTCAGTCCATCTTGTTTAGTTTGTGTGTATTTGTGTGTGGGAGATAGAGAGAGAAAAGATAATAAGAAAGAATGACTTAGGGTGTGCTTAAAGTGCATATAAGAATAATGTTTTTTACAAAGTATACTTTATATTGTATGCAAATTTTCTTGAATAAACTGCTCACACATTGCATCACAATAAAATGCATTTAATTCAACCTTTTATATCCGGTAGGAAGCATAAACCAGATCAAGCATACATTTTTTATATCGGTATGTGTTTTCCCTGGAGATCGAACCCATGACCTTACACAATGCTACCAATTGAGCTACAGGAACATTAGCCACCTGATGTACATTAAACATGCAACATGTGAAAACAAACTGGGTATTGCCTTCATTACCAATATACAATGCCATTTTAGAATTTGGCTGTACATATCGCGTGCTGTGGTTTGTCGGGTGAATTTCCACGAGTATGGATCTCAGAATAAGAAATGTTAATCAGAACCTCACTTTAACCTGGACCAGATGCTTTTGTGTTGTTTTTGGATTGTGTTCAGTTTTTGGCTCTGACAAAACTGCAGCAAATGATGGTGAACATCATCAAACCAACTCTGCGGAAAAACCCAGGAGATTGGGCTGCAGGGAACAACACATCGGATGTAATAGGGTTTTCATTTAACAAATGATGTAATAGAGCAGACGTTAGATGTCTTCTAAGATTAGCCTGGTTACACATCCATCCTGTGAGGTTTGAGATGTTGACCTTTATGCTGGTTTCATATTGTCAGGATTACCGTGATTATGAGTTTTTATGTAGTGAAAACAAGTCACTTGTCAGTCAAATTTGTACCGGGAAGTTAAGTTTTATTCACTTAAAATAATCAACATTACATTAGCCTCAGCAATTGTAAAGTCAATCTTGAAAATTGTTTCTAAACACATTATAAATGTTAGAAATGTATTGCTGTAAACACGTCAAAAAGACGATAAACTATTTAGTTCTGAATTGCAGAGTTATGCTGCATATACACCAAATGCGAAGCATAGCGTTCCTTCCTCTAGGTTACTCGTGGGAGTTAACTTTGTGTCATGCAAATTTTTCGTTACTTGCACGAAGATGCATTGGAGGCAAATATTGTTTTCGTGGCAATCGCATCGCCCAATTTGCATTATTCGCATCGCAAGTTCGCATCTATTCGCTTCTTTGCATTGATGTTGTATGTAATCTACTCACACCTATTGTTGAATTCGCGTTTGGTGTGTATGCCTCATTTGATTGTTTAACAGTTTTTCACTATTTCTATATTCAGGATTATTTGGGTAGGGTTAAAATGAGGGCTCAATGATGCACGTGAGCCACCGCACATGGCTCGCCTCTAATGCTACGTACACACCAAACGTGATGCATTGTGTTCCTCGCTCTAGATTAGTCGCGGGATTTAACTTCGTGTCATGCGAATTTCACTTGAGACTAATATTTTCAACTTGAATGAAGACGGGTTTTATGCTACGTACACACCAAACTTGGGGAATCGCGTGACTCGCTCTAGATTACTCGCAGGATTTAACTTCGTGTCATGTGAATTTTTTGTTGAACCGAATATTTTCAACTTGAACGAAGACGCGTTTTATGCTACGTACACCCCAAACGCGGGGAATCGCGTTACTCGCACTAGATTACTCGCTCGAGATTACTTGTGGGATTTAACTTTGTGTCATGCAAATTTTTCCCTCGAGTTGAATACTCTCAACTTGGGTGAAGGCGCTTTTGAGGCGAATAGCTCGTGTTTTTGCGGCAAACCCGCCACCCATATCGTGTAATTGCATTGACTTTGTATGTAATCTTCTTGCACAAATCGTTGAACTCACATTTGGAGTGTAAGCCCCATTAGGCGAATAGCGTGTGTTTTCGCGGCAAGTGTGTTGCCCAATTAGCATCATTCTTATGGCGAGATCACATCTATTTGCGTCTTTACAATGACTTTGTATGCGATCTACTTGCGCAAATCATTAATTTCGCGTTTGGTGTGTACGCCATATAACACAATCGTGAGTATCCATTCATGTTGTAGCAATTTTTGAAAGTTGAGAGAGATGCAAGCTGTCCTGCGAGTGGGTGTGGTTTCAGCGCAGAGAGCGGACATGCCCCCAACGTTTGAGACCAGAGAATGCTGTTTTTTCCAAGATTTTGATAACTTGTTTTATTTACTTGGTCTGGTTGGTTAATAACACATTTTTCTGTGGTGTCACAAACTCAGAACACATTTAATATCGGACTTTACAGAGACTTTAAAGCAACACTATGTAGTTTTTTTACCTTTAAATAATGTCTCTAAAATTATTTCAGTGATAGAACAACTTTTAAGTGGACAAATTGTACTGTTGCTGCAACCTGAGCAACCTCCTAGCTGCTACAAGCACACTCTGAAAGTGGCGGTGGAGGGTAGAGCACACAGCCCCGCCCCTCCCCCTGCCTGCAGAAGAGTGTCTGATACCAGGCACTGTTGCGCTTTTCAACCACATGGGGGAGCTGTAAGTCATTTTTACATGGAAACTACATAGTGTTGCTTTAAAGTCAAATGTTGTTCTCCATCCACTTTATTTCTATAATCTGCTGTATATCCTAGTAAAACCAGATTTAATACGAAGGAGAATTTTTGGAAGGAATTAGATTGGAATTTGTTCGGTTTATGACACTTGCACACGACCATTACACATTTGATATTATTTTAATAGTGATAGTCACCTGATGCTTTATCTTTTCTTAAATATTTCTAATAGCTTACATAGGCGAATTAAGTGTGCAGTGATTAAACAGGAAAGCTACACGCAGATCAGTTTTGGCATTATGAGCGTTGCCATAGAAACAATTTCTGAGTCCAAGTACGTGCTCGGAGAACAGCTCAGGGTACAATCTCAGATTTGTATTTACGGTAAATTACAGTAAAAAAAAAAACTTCAAGACATTGCCATGCATTTTCATCTCATTCATAAAGATCCACAGTTTCCCTCTGGCCACAAATGCACAAGGCTGAGATATTTTGGCACTGGAGTGCTGCTATACTTTTGGGAATGTGATTATTTTTACTGCATTAGGAACTCATGTTATCTAGTGTCTCAGATTAACGATGCGTGTAGTGCATTCTTGTCTTATCTTAAGGGTCTGGGCTGCAATTGCCTTTGGCCCTAGACAGTAATGTCATTAGTGTAAAATCAGACACATATGTTCCTGTGACACCTCACACACACACACACACCGAGATAGACCTTAAAAGCTATAGTGAGAACGCAATGGTTTTCAGCTAAAATTCACACAAACCGGTTGACATATTTAAAGCAAACATGATTTGGCAGGTTTATAAGTCTTTAAATAAGGCTTCACTGTATTTGTGAGGTCATTTATGTAAATCTGTCCCTTCCAGACAAACCCATACATGCATGCACAATCTACATTCTTCATTTAACATGAATAGAATGAGAGAGATGCAGTTTATAGTTTGGTTTTATGATGTGTGCTCCAGGAGAGAAATCATAAGTAATACGCTGCAACATTTATGAGGATTGATTCATCTAAAGCTTTACACACACACTTATAAAGCAGCAGTAATGTTCATCATTAATGGCTTTGTTGTGTGGGAATGCTTTAAAAATGCTGCACATATTAATCATTAATGACTCTCTCTCTGTGCCCTCTTAACAGCCCTCCTAAAAGATGGTGCTTGCTAATGCACGGATTTGAACAAACCCCTTTTTAAAAGTTTGTGCTACAACTATAGATCAATCAAATTATGCTTTATGAGAGTTTGACATTATTTGTATAAGTAAGAGGATTTTTACTCACTATATGATAGAAGAAAGGGATGAACGTTGGTCAAGAAATAAATAAAATGGTCAAAAAATGCAGTACTCTTTAAAAAGGTCCTAATATGTACCATTTCGGTACCAGTATGTACCTCTAAGGTACTATAATGAACTACGAAGATTTTACTTTTTGAAGGGGTACTACCCCGGTGACAGCTCGGGACCATTTTTAATCATTTGTGTATCTGAGAATCATACTGTGGCGGCTTGTGACTGCTTTTCCGAGGTGTGCAAATTCAAAATATGTGTTCGGAGTGTCATGTATGTTGCTCTTGTTTTCAAAATATGTGTTTGTTGCGTCATGTGAACCATGTGCATCACATGTTTTGTCAAAATAAGTGCCTGCAGCGCACGCGTCAAAACCGTTTATGATAAAAGAGACGCTCACATTCACAAAATACACGCAAGACACTCCCTTAACAGTAAACTTTGATTACGCATGAGATTATGCGAGTATCTGGCAAACGCGAGCGTCTCTTTTATCATAAATACTTTAGACGCATCGGCAGCAGGCACTTATTTTGACAAGACACTTGATGCGCCGAACACATATTTTGAAATTACGAACCACAAACATGACGGGTTACATACATGTTGTGTCAAACTTCACAACGTGCGCCCTCGAAAAAAGAAGTCACCGGCCGCCACTGGCTACCAAAAAGCTACCATTAACTATCCAGAACATCGCTCGAACTGATTTTGCCAAGTGGTTGATGTCCCCAGGGCAACATATTGTGTTGACCCAAGGACAACATTTTCGAAAAAAAAACTAAACCCACCAAACCCGTACCCTAACCATAACCAAACCCTAAAATCAGTGGGACATGATAAGTGAAAAACAATGGTCTAGAAACAGCTAATCCTGGTTGTAAGCTTAAACTTAAAACAAACTGTAAACTTATTTCTGAAATCTGATTGGTTGATTGAAATGTTGTCCCAGGGTCAACATAATGTTGCCCTGAGGACATCAACCACTTGGCAAAATCAGGAGAGCCCAAGAACACCCAAGCAACCACCTTGCCTCCACTTACATCTATGTAGCATAATGGCAGCGATATATGAACAAGCGAGCTAAAAATTCAGTCCTAACACCAACATTTACAGGAGTGTATTATTAGTCTGTCTGATGTAAAGCCTCTGTTGTCTGAAATCTGATTTGTTCTTTTCTATTTTTGTATCTCCGCGAGTAGAGCATCGTGCTAGGAAAGCTAAGGTTATTGGCTCAATTCCCAGACGATGCTTTGAATTGATAAAATTTATACTGTATGACCTAAAGTGGACTGTAAGTCGCGTTGGATAAAAGCATTCGGCAAATGCACGAACGTCTTTATAATTCCCTACGTCTCTTTCTTTAAACTATAATCAGACGCACGCTGTTATTCTCTCTCTCTTGTGGATACACTGACATTGGATCAAAGCAAATATGCAGAACTAAACATTTCTCTCCTGACAGTTTTTATTGTTAGTTTGTTTAACTCTCAGTAAGTCATAATATCAGCATCTTTCACATCCTTGTTCTCTGTGTACGTGTGTTACTCAATAGAAAAATAGTTTTGACACACATACATTTTGTTTCTGAGTTTCTCTAGAAAGTGGATAGATCTGTTGTCAGCACTAGACTTTCTTAGATTATTTCCATCAAAAACATGCAGAAACTGAAAAGCACCTCTGTTATCAACTCAATGATGCTGATTTTTCCAGTTTATCACATTAAAAGAATGAATGAATTGACATTTGTTATTTACTTTCTATAAATCTGCAACTCATGCTTAAAGAATATTGATTTCGGTTTTCCTGTGGGTCCAAAAGTAAAGCATGGCGCTAGACATCTTATAAATTTACATGAATGCATTTTCATTTTCAGTAACCTAGTGCATTCAAGGAATACATTTAATAGCATGCATGTTACATGTGGATCAAACCTATGCCCTTTGCATTCCTAACACAATGCTGTATCTACGGTGGCCCTGAAGTGCAAACCACAACAACAAATTACTAAACAACAACAACAAATTAAAAAACAACAACAAATTAAAAAACACCACAACAAATTAAAAAACACTACAGCAAATTAAAAAACACTACAGCAAATTAAACGCTACAACAAATTAAAAAACACCACAACAAATTAAAAAAAACACTGCAACAAATTAAAAAACAACAACAAATAAAAAAACACTACAACAAAATAAAAAACCGTAACAAAATAAAAAACACAACAGCAAGTTAAAAAAACACTACAACAAAATAAAAAACACTACAACAAAATAAAAAACAACTACAAAATAAAAAACACTACAACAAATAAAAAAACACAACTTCAAATTAAAAAACACAACAACAAATTAAAAACACAACAACAAATTAAAAACACAACTAAAAATAAAAAACACAACTACATTAACCTACCGGAAGTGGTAGGTACCAGTGGGCAACATGAGACATCGCTGATTGGACGACACTGCAGTTCCGCTTTTGAACCGGAAGCTATTCTTCCTGTTGCGCAGTTTTTCAAACATGGGTGTTACAGACAGTGATTGGAATAACGGCGTTATAAGTAATTGGCGTTAGTAACTGCGTTATTTTTTTCAGTAACGAGTAATCAAATAAATTACTGTTTCCCCCGTTATAACGCCGTTATCGTTACTGACATTAAAATGCGGCGCGTTACTAAAATTGATCTAACTGTAGTGATTTTCACCCGCGTATGCTCACTCTCTCAGCCAAACACTGTTTTTCTCTTGTGTGTGTTGTGAGAAACATAACGAATGATGATTGGCTTAATTTCCATCGGTAGCCAACCAGAGGCAGAGTTCACAAAAAGGCCCGCCCACACGCGCAGTCCAAGTCAGAGGAGCGAGCAGCAGTGTTAAAAAGTCTGAGCAACTTGGTCACTTTGTCGCTAGATTTAGCAACTTTCTATCACTTTAGCGACTTTATAGGACAAATCTAGCTATCTTTTCTGGCGTGGTTGGAGACTTTTGTATACTGACATGAAAATATGCGTCGTTTTCTCTTCTCAACGAGCAGCGATGCTGCTGATGACTGTGCCCCATCTCAAAGCACTGACATGCAGCCCGGTCATCGCGCATCAATCACTCCGAAAACACAGGCAACAGGGCGATGGCAAGTACAACAAGCTCAAAGGTAGCGGTCGCAAACACGAAGTATAAAGCACTAGTTTTCCATTGTTGAGGTGAAAGGCAAGAATGTTTGTGTAATGTGCAACTTATGCCCATGAAGAAAAAATCTCCACCTCTGTGGCAAGTAATTCTGATCTAATAAAGCACCTCACATCGTCACATGCTGCCACAAAATTAGTGATTTCTCTTTAGTATCCATTTTATTAATTTAACATATTTAATTTTGTAAGGGGCATTCAAGTTATTTGAAATATTAATTTTTTTTAAGTAACGCAGTAATTACTTTTCCTGGTAATTAATTACTTTTATAATAATGTAACGGAGTTACTAACTCAGTTACTATTTGAGAGAAGTAATTAGTAACTATAACTAATTACTTTTTTAAAGTAACGTTCCCAACACTGGTTACAGATGACCCAAACGTAGCAGCTGCTGGGGCCGGGTAAGGGTACGGTCTGGAAACCGCTAACGATAGTAGTAAGCTAACGTTACATCCACAAGCAACATAAGCATTACATTATTCTTATTAACTTACTCGAAGGTTGTTGGGTGTCTCCGATGGAAGATATTTCTTTAAGCCTTTTGCCACAGCCGCTGCAAAAGTTCGGGGATGGCTCAACCAGTTCTTTTCCACAGTTTGGGCAAAACATTTAGCTGTCCTTCCTCCTCTCCAAACCACGCGCTACAGGAAGAATAACTTCTGGTTCAAAAGCCGAACTGCAGTGTCGTCCAATCAGCGATGTCTCATGTTGCCCACTGGTACCTACCTCTTCCGGTAGGTTAATGTAGTTGTGTTTTTTATTTGTAGTTGTGTTTTTAATTTGTTGTTGTGTTTTTTAATTTGTAGTTGTGTTTTTTTATTTGTTGTAGTGTTTTTAATTTTTGTAATTGTTTTTTATTTTTTGTAGTGTTTTTTAATTTGTTGTAGTGTTTTTTAACTCGCTGTTGTGTTTTTTATTATGTTATGTTTTTTTATTTTGTTGTAGTGTTTTTTAATTTGTTGTAGTGTTTTTTTAACTTGCTGTTGTGCTTTTTATTTTGTTATGTTTTTTATTTTGTTGTAGTGTTTTTTAATTTGTAGTTGTGTTTTTAATTTGTTGTAGTGTTTTTTTATTTTTTTGTTGTGTTTTTTAATTTGCTGTAGTGTTTTTTTAACTTGCTGTTGTGTTTTTATTTTGTATTTGTTTTTTATTTTGTTGTAGTGTTTTTTAATTTGCTGTAGCGGTTTTTAATTTGCTGTAGTGTTTTTTTTTATTTGTTGTTGTTTTTTAATTTGTTGCAGTGTTTTTTAATTTGTTGTGCTGTTTTATAATTTGTTGTTGTGGTTTGCACTTCAGGGCCACCGTATGTATCCGTATTAAACCCTACAAGAAACCATTTGCTGTATGCATAGAAAATGCATAAATAAAATCTTCCTATGGTTTGTGATCCATTGATTAAAATATAAACATCAGGGTGTAGTTTGAGTCCAGTGAACATGAGCGATCTATCAGGAGGTAAGAAAGCACGCTTCTGCTCCCACAAGGGTCAGATCGTGGTGAGAGGGCAGAGGTCACATTGACCATCAGTGTCTTTGGTTACAGCAGAGCACAAGAGCGTAAATGTACTCACAGGGGTCCTGTGTGTAAAACCAGTGTCAGGTCAGCAGGAAATGCCTCATGTTTTTGGTTTTTGTATGATCTGTTGGTGTTGATGGATTGAGTCAAACCAAATGACTCATACGAAAGTTATTGTAAGGCAATAAAATGAGGTTTCACAGTGTTGTAACATTTGCTCTAATGGCTGTATAATGCTTTATCCACACACACACACACACACACACATATATATACACTACCGGTCAAATGTTTTAAAACACTCCTTCATTTTCACAAATGTAACTGTGAATTATGTTGTGGCTAAAAGCATCCAAAATAAATAAAAACTCTGTTATATTTTATCATCTGAAGTGCAGCCACCCTTTACCTAGAAATTGCAAAACCATGTCATTGAATTGAATTTTAAAGACTATTGAGTTCACACTTAATCTGGGCTCTTATTTGCTGCTTTTTCTTCAATATTCAGTCTAGTATTTTTTTGCATAATATACGAGTTTGTGATGTGTGTAAATATTATGTATATTTAAACACTCACACATACATACATACATACATACATACATACATATATATATATATATATATATATATATATATATATATATATATATATATATATATACATATATATATATATATATATATATATATATACATATATATATATATATATATATATATATATACATATATATATATATGTATATATATATATATATATATATACATACATATATATACATGTATATACATATACATATATATATATATACATATATATATATACATATATATATATACATATATATATACATATATATACATATATATACATATATATACATATATATATATATATATATATATATATATATATATATATATATATATATATATATATATATATATATATATATATTAAGAAATGTTTTATTTATATATATATATATATATATATATATATTTAAGAAATGTTTTATTTATATATAGTTTTTTATTTATATATAATATATAATAAATAAAAATATAAATAAGTATATATACACATGTAAATGTTTCTTAAATACATACATAAATGTATGTGTATTTATATATACATAATAGTTACACACAGCTCAAACTCATTTGTTATGCAAAAAATTACTTTTATTTTGTATGAGATTAATCTAGATTAATCTATGCCCAACTCTAATATAAATATAAATATATATATGAACTATGAAGAGTTTGGTTCCAAAACGAGATAACTTATAAAACATTTTTTGATAAAACGTGTTTGTTATTATGTTATTATTATGTTTTTATTGTGTTTTATTGTGTAATTTAGCTGTATATGTTTTAGTTATGAAGGCTTACATTAAAACAAATCTAAAATTATTAGGGCTGTCAAAAGATTAATTGTGATTAATCGCATACAAAATAAAAGTTTGTGTTTGCTTAATATATTTGTGTGTATTGTATGTAATAATTATGTATATATACATGTATAAATTTGAGAAAACATTTATTTATGTATAATTTTTTTATATATAATATAAAAAAATATCAAAATCGAAATGTATGTATTTAAAAAAAAACTTTTCGATTTATATATAAATGTTTCTTAAATACATAAATGCATGTGTGTGTGTATTTATTACATACAAAATAATTACACACAGTGCACACACATATATTATGCAAAAATAAACCTTTATTTTGAATGTGATGTTAACTATACATATATACTGTAAATAAAACATTTGCAATAATACCATAAGATGTACATTAACATTATTCATAAAAAACTATAAAATAATTGTCTATAGGATTTTATTTATAGTTATTAAACCCATAAACCCAGTGGCGGCTCGTGACTGCTCATTGAGTGGTGCAAATTCAAAATATTAAAAATTTCAAAATCGGAGTGTCATGTGTGTTGCTTGTGTTTTCAAAATATGTGTTTGTTGAGTCATGTGAACCATGTGCATCATGTGCTTTGTCAAAATAAGTGCCTGCTACACACGCGTCAAAACTGTTTATGATGAAAGAGACGCTCACGTTCACAAAATACACGCAAGACACTAACTTAAAAATAAACTCTGATTACGCATAAGATTATGCGAGGATCAACCAAACGCGAGCGTCTCTTTTATCATAAACCCTTTAGACCCGTCTGCAGCAGGCGCTGCTAGGATAGGATCACTCGGCGCGCAGAACACATATTTTGAAATTACGAACCACACACATGACGGGTTACATACATGTTGTGACAAACTTCGCATCGTTCGCCCTCGAAAAAAGAAGTCACCGGCCGCCACTGCATAAACTTAAGTACCATAAACAGTCTTTGAACCAAACATGCAATTCTGACTTTAACACTGTATGTGTGTGTGTGTGTGTGTGTGTAGGTATGATTTTGTACAGGTGTTTGATGGTGCAGATGAGCAGGCTTTCTCTCCTGGGAGGTTCTGCGGCAAAATCGCTCCATCTCCAATCATCTCTAGTGGAAACGCTCTGCTCATTAAATTCACCTCTGACTATGAAAGCGCAGGTGCTGGATTCAGCATTCGCTACGAGATACACCGTACAGGTACCGGTAAACACACACAGTCACTTACTCTTGACATAATCACACTAAATACCATCATACCATAATTGTACTTTTTGAGCAGGTACTGAATGTTCCAGAAATTTCACGGCACCACATGGAGTAATCCAAACCCCTGGTTACCCCGAGAAGTACCCGAACAATCTCGAGTGCACCTTCATCGTCTTCGCACCCAAGATGGCAGAGATCGTCCTGGACTTCCAGAGCTTCAGTATGGAACCGGACACAACTGCACCTGCTGGGGCTGTCTGCAGATTTGACTATCTGGAGATTTGGGACGGATATCCAACAGGTAATGATATAAAGGGTGATAAGGGCAATAACTAAATCCACACAACAGGAAGATCTGTAGAAAAGTCTCAATAGCAAGGCACACACATTTTTTATAAAGTTTATTATTATTTATTATTTTCAAAAACTATTACTCTGCTTCTTCTGCTTGTTTAGAGAATTGTGCTACTTAGTTGAATATATCTTGTATTTTGAACACATTTGTATATCTTTGTCTCTCCCTCAGTCGGTCCTCATATTGGTCGGTACTGTGGCTCTAGGCACCCGGGCCATATTATCTCCTACACGGGCGTTCTCTCTCTCAGTATCCACACAGATAACGCCATCGCCAAGGAAGGATTTTCAGCCTACTACAGCATCCGAAGCACCCCGGAGCCATCCCAGCAGCACGATGGTTAGATTAATATCTCATATCCTACGTTTTTTTTACCTGTCCTACATTAAGGCCCATTTTATACAATTATGCATCCTTTTATAAGATGTAATATACGTTTCAGTTGTGCCCAGAATGTGTTTGTGAAGTTTTAGCTCAAAATACCCCACATATCATTTGTTATAGCATTCAGAATGCCACCATTTGGGTGGGAGGAGCAAATGCTCTTTTCATGTGTGTACCTTTAAATGCAAATGAGCCACAACTTTTCACTTCCTTACAAACATACAATGAGTCCTTTGGGTTCAAAGTAGATGTGATTCCTGTCTACAATGTGCTAAAAACACATTTAGAAAATCTTTTGGGTAAAATTAACCAGTCCGTTAGTGGCCATGGGCGGGGCTTCATCAGTGTGATGTCACATTAACAAGAGAATCAAAACTGCATGTCTAATAAGACTGCTTTGGTTTAATGGGGATAAAACGAAAGAGTGGGTGGATTTTTTCATTGTAGGGTTATTGGGTCTCGTTTTTATACGCACACTTGAACTTCTCACAAAAACTTTCCGCCTAATTCACGTGCGTACGTACATGAATTTGTTCTTATATTTGTTCTTTCCTGAATTTGGAGTGTTCTACATGAGCGGTCACGTGCACGAGGTTGGGAATTTGCATAAAACACACCCAAACCAGCTCCATATAAGGGCTTTCCGCAGCGCAGTGCTGGTCCACAGAAAAGCAGTTTGTCATAAAGCAAATGAGCTCGAAAAGAAATCCATGATCTTATTTATTCAAGTCAGTGCTGTCCACCGACCGGAGTATCGTTAAAGGAGTATTGGATGCATTAACAAATATGAGATTTAATTAATATGACAGAGACGCGCATCTGTATCTAAAATAAAACAGACATGAGATCAAGTGATTGACGTTTGGACTTCTCATTACATTTACATGATGTTAACATTAGGCATTAAGCAGACGCTTTCATATAGAGATTAAAAAAGTGAGGAAGGAAAGCGTGAAGATTTGTCTTTGCCTGCATCTTCATTATATGTTTAGAAAAATAAGTAGGCTATAATAATTTATAATATTATGTATATAATAATAATGTAAATCATGTATAATAATATATAATACAGAAAATATTATAATATAAAATAGTCATGTACATTTTATATATCAACATTATTATAAACATTATAATTATAGCCTAGTATTTGATTATAGTGTACGTGATTATTGTGTACAGGGGATTTTATTTTTGCGTACATTTAGAAGACATTTTAAAGGAATAGTCAATTTTCTTAAAAGAAAAATCCAGATAATTTACTCACCACCATGTCATCCAAAATGTTGATGTCTTTCTTTGTTCAGTCAAGAAGAAATTATGTTTTTTGAGGAAAACATTGCAGGATTTTAATGGACTTTAATAGAGCCCAACATTTAACACTTAACTCAACACTTAACAGTTTTTTTAGGAGTTTCAAAGGACTCTATACGATCCCAAATGAGGCATAAGGGTCTTATCTAGCAAAACGATTGTCATTTTTGACAAGAAAAATAAAAAATATGCTCTTTTAAACCACAACTTTTCGCCTAGATCCGGTCGTGATGCGCCAGCGTGACCCCACGTAATACGTCATGACGTCAAGAGGTCACAGAGGACGAATGCAAAACTCCGCCCCAGTGTTTACAAGTGTGTTGAAAGAGGACCGTTCCTACGTTGTTGTATGTAAACTGATACTAATTAATGTCTTTGTGTCAGTTTATTGTTTACAATGGTCCGCAAATGTGCGTTTTATATATGTAACAGGTGACCTCCCTACGTCACTACGCATTTACGTTAGGTCGCGCTGGACCGGACCTAGACGAAAAGTTGTGGTTTAAAAGAGCATATTTTTTATTTTTCTTGTCAAAAATAACAATCGTTTCGCTAGATAAGACCCTTATGCCTCGTTTGGGATCGTTTAGAGTCCTTTGAAACTCCGTTGAAAAAAACTGTTAAGTATTGAGTTAAGTATTAAATGTTGGGCTCTATTAAAGTCCATTAAAATGAGAAAAATCCTGCAATGTTTTCCTCAAAAAACATAATTTCTTCTCGACTGAAGTTCTGAACAAAGAAAGACATCAACATTTTGGATGACATGGTGGTGAGTAAATTATCTGGATTTTTCTTTTAAGAAAATTGAATATTCCTTTAATACGAAAGTTTTTTTGGAATCATGATTTGTTCGTAAAAACATCCGTATGCACATCTCATGCACAAATTTGTGCATACGCATGCTTAGTGAATGAGACCCATTGTGTTCACACACGGCCAACACACATTTATGTCCAAACACCTTGTAAAATGGATTTTGCGTAATATGTGCCCTTTAAGTCTGCATATTATGCTTGTCAGGGTTTCTGGCACTTAGATCAGTCATAAATTACTTTGTAACATTACATTGGCAACCTCTCTCTATTATGCTCCATTGTACCTTTGTAAATGACTTCTTTTATAACTGGCTATCCAATCTTTGCATTTAAAATAACAAGGCTTATGCATTGCAGATTTGTTGTTGGTTCCAATATAGGACAGCCATTGATGTGTAAATGTGGGTGGCCATGTTAATGCGTTGATGATTGGGACAGTATGTCTACACAATACATCAAACGCTTTTATCGTAAAGTATCAAGAGAATGTTTCGTTTTTGAAGCAACAATACGTTTAATAAATCCAACGGCAAAGATGACAACGGGTGTAAACTCTGCAGACGTTTCTGCCGTCTCAGCTCGGCTTGTCCAGGGCTTTTATTAAACTCATCTATCAAGTTTTCCGAGAGACGCTAACTGAGACTGTTAGCAATAATGTGGCAATAATGCGTTTGATGGTACCGAATGAAAACCAAAAATCCTTTGAGACCCGAACCAAGTTTAGCCTGACTACACAAAACTCTGTTCAGCTGTGTAATAAAGTGAAGTGAGGTTGTCAGCTTATAATTCATCTTTATTTCACTGTCACATGGGACAGTCGGTCACTTTATGGGTCAATTGTGGGCAGACATAAAAGACTCTTAACTTCCTGTTGAGAGACAGAGGAAATCTGACTCACACACACGCATGCACACATAACCTCATATAAAAGTGGCTTATCCAATCGAAACTATCAATTTTTCATATTTTTGATTTTATGTTGACAGTTTGCTGTTTATGTTTCTCTAAATACTCAATACATGTCTCTTGTTTGTGTGTAGGTGAATGTATGTCTCCTTTAGGGATGGCAAGTGGTGAGATCACAGATGACAGAATCACTGCATCCTCACAGTATAATCCCAGCTGGTCTCCGCTGCGCTCCAGACTTCAATACCCTGACAACGGATGGACGCCATCAGAGGACTCGGCTAGGGAATGGATACAGGTACACGGACATGTGTTTTTCTCCATCATGAGGACTTTCCATTCACTTCTATTGTTTCTATACCGAGCTAATGATCATTTCTATCCCATTACACTACCCAGTACTAAGATTTTAATTAAATTGTTACTCTGTTTATTGACCTCACGTGGATCATCGCCTGCTCCCCACAAATGTGATTTCAGGTTTACTATCCTTGTGGGAACATTCGATCTCAACAATGTAGGCAGAAAGCAGACACACAGTTTAGGATTTTACAAGGAAGCACGGTTTTATTTTAATAGTGAAGGCATGATCTTACATGCATAATAGACTCAATGTTCTTTATTTACTCAGTATTTAAAAAGGGTAAAAGTTATGCTTGACAGTAAATGTAAGTGTGTACTTGATCTTGTGTTTGGCATTTAAGGTCCAATGATTTCAGCCAAATGTAATAAAAACATATACATGCATGCACACACACATTATATTAATGAGAACATCTTTTTTAGCAATATTCAGGTTGCACTATTTTAATAGCGAGGGACCACTTCATAATATCCCCACAAATAAGTATTTTCATTAAAATCTTAGTAGTAGACAGTGTTACTGGAAAGAAAATATTATTAGCTCCCATTATAGAAACCATAAAAGTAGTACATTTATTATGTTTCACTTTCTTTGTGACCTTTTCAAAAATGTTACCAGTGGCGGCTGATGACTTCTATTTCAAGGGTGCACGATGCAGAGCTTGTCACTACATGTATTTAGTCCGTCATGTGTGTGGCTTGTCATGTCAAAATATATGTTCGGTGCATCATCTAAACTTATGCACATCACATTTCATGTCAAAATAAGTGCCTGCTGCAGACGCTTCGAAGGGGTTTATGATAAAAAAAACATTCACGTTTGCCCGATTCTCACTTAATCTCATGCGTAAACAGTGTTTAGTGTTAAGTTAATGTCTTGCGAGTATTTTATGAACGTGAGCATCCCTTTTATCATAAACCCCTTCGAAGCATCTGCAGCAGGCACGTATTTTGACATGATGCACATAAGTTTCCATGATGCGCCAAACACATATTTTGACATGATGAGCCACACACATGACGGACTAAATACATGTTGTGATGCCCTCGAAAAAGTCACCGGCTGCCTCTTGAACGAAAATTAATCAATGCTGTAGGAGTATTGTCCATAGCTAATTCATTAAAGGACAAGTTCGGTATTTTAGACTTAAAGCCCTGTTTTCAGATTGTTTATGATGAAATAGAACGGTTTTGACTGAAATTTTGACATATGCGGCTGCCCCGAGAATTTTGGGGGGTTTGTGTTTCACCTCAATGGGTTTAATGGTGCACTGGAACAATCCTTCCTAAAATGCATTAAACTTTCATTTACAAAGACGTGAAACTCACCGAGTGGTCAGGGGTGTTCACTGATATGCTCACACAAAAATCGCTCCAAAAGACGCAATCCAACAGCTGTTTTATCGTAGTTTTTACCAACTCCATTGACTTGTATTAGATGTGCTGTGAGGTACGGTATTACTCCGCGCCGGGAACTTTGTTTCTATTCTTGCAATTGGCAATGGCGGATTAGCGCCACCACCTTGGCTGGAGTGTCTATTATTCAAGCTCTAAGCGGAAGAATATACAGGTGTGAGGCGTTTGGAAAAATAGGTCCACAAGTTAACAACGAATGCTAAAACAGCTGTTGGAAAGCATCTTTTGCAGCGATTTTTGTGTGAGCATATCAGTGAACACCCCTGACCACTCGGTGAGTTTCACGTCTTTGTAAACGAAAGTTTAATGCATTTTAGAAAGGATTGTTCCAGTGCACCATTAAACCCATTGTAGAGGTGTCAGGGGAAACACAAACACGCAAAAAATCTCAGGGCAGCCACATATGTCGAAATTTCAGTCAAAACCGTTCTATTTCACCATAAACAATCTGAAAACAGGGCTTTAAGTGTAAAATACCGAACTTGTCCTTTAACAAATGTTGACAAATACAACTTTATTGTAAAGTGTTTTGGTAATCCTCATTTTCAGTTTAGGCTCTTACAGAGTGCAAGAGAGAGAGAGAATCACATTTTTGCTCTTTAGATGGTATCACTGTGATTTTGTTAACTAAGGGCTGTTGAATAAACAGCTATTATAGACATGTTCAGATTGGATATCAAAGCAAAGTTTTGGCAATCTGCAATAGCACTTTATTTTTCTGGACACACACAGACAAATATACAGGGTACACTAGAGGAAACGGCTTGCGTGGGTCTTTGTTCTCACAATGGATTTGATTGACATGTTGTCATTCTCACGGCAGTGAATGCAGGAAGGGTTTCCTCTATGAATGAGGACATTTATGTAGCAGCCGTAGACGGGGCTGACGCTGACACTACGCCTGCATTTCTTAAGACAGACACACATCTGGAAAACACATTTCATTCTGACATACAAAGAGAGAGAGAGAGGTCATTCCTCTACAGATGAACAAAACCTTCCAGTGCAGATTACAAGCGGGGAACTATTTAAAATAAATTTTGGCTAGTGTGTTTATGGATTTATCGAAATATATTCACCACCTGTGTCTGAAATGCACTTATGTGTTTTAAACAAGACATAATGTCCTATTAGTAGACTTTGATTTTTCATTCTCAGGATTTTACAAATAGAGGCATTTGTACAGAGTTTGTTCTGGCACATCTCAACCTGTTTTCCAGTTACTGAAGATATGTTTGCATCTCATCCAGTTGGCTTCATCAGTTGTAGTGGTGGAAATTCCCCAGCATTATAGTTATAGTTCACCCAAAAGCATTATAAGTTGCTTCCTTTTGTCATCTTTGCTTAAAACAAAAAGATGTTGTTCAGTAGATCATATCAGTTCGGCCCATTTTGGCTTTTTGCATCCTTTGAATGCTTGATTCTGACAAATCATTTTTATGTCACTTTTTGTTGCAACTGTTCACCAGCTGCCTTGACCTTTTATTCATGTTTTGAGTGACAAGATGGTGGACAATGACAGAATGTACATTTTTAGGCGGTTTATCCCTTTAACCACTTTCCTACCCATGGTAAAACCAACGGATTGCTGACGGTCTGTTGCACAGCTGATGTGTGAACTGTCACGGTTAAGATGACACATTGAAGCTTGCTGGCAAATGATGTCACAGCCTTGGTCAGGGATGGCCTCTCTTCTCACAAACCATCTGTCTGTCCTGTCCAAATCCTTCACGTTTCTGTCTCCGAACAAGTGATCCTTGTCCTCGGGCGGTTCTGATTCTGTTTGGTCTTGGCCCCAGCGTGAGAATCGTCTTTGAACAGCAAAGCAACATTGGGGTCGGCTAAAAGTGCCGTCTTCCTCTTTCCTTATTCTTCTTCCTTTTCCTGCTAACGTCTCTTTTTCTCGCCCACCCACCAATATCCTGTTTTTAACTAAAATGTGCCAATGCGATACTTGCATTTAATTGTCTTGGCTCCGGCCTGCCATTGTTTCCTTGTTAAAGGTCATTAACACTTGTTGAGCTTATTAACAGTGGCCGGCTTTAGTTGGCAGCTCGTCTGCTTAAGATTCGACACAATATTGAAAAGCCATTAACCCTGATAATATTTTCTTGTACAGTGAAGGAGAGAAAGAGGAAGTGAGAGAGAGATGGCATGGAAAGGAGATGGGAACCCTTGTGCCAGAAATGCTTGGATTGCACCAGAATCTCTCAATAGTCTATTTAAGCACACTTCTGTTGCGTCAGTCGAGTTAACTTGTCTCAAACACTTGAGACAGAGAGAATAAGTTACATATTAGATTTACTGCAGGCATTGTTCCAGCCAACGTGATTTGTCAATATTTCTGGATCTGTGACCGGACAATCTGGCGTTCGTGTTTTTATGAAATGTGCTGGAGAAGTTTGATTTGTTCAGTTTAGTTGTTCGTAGTCTGAACACAAAAACTTGTCCTGAGCCAAAACAACTCTCAAATCTGATTTTAAGATCAGTTAGAATGTGATGTTTTTGTAAATTTATACACATTTTAACTCTCTCATGCCTTATAGGGTTTAGTGGTATTCACTATGTAGTGAAGAATGGATGGGTACACACTATAACAGCTCTTCTGTCTCCTCTTTCCGTCTCAGGTGGATTTGGGGTTCCTGCGGTATGTGACGGCCATAGGAACACAAGGTGCCATATCGAAAGAAACTAAAAAAGCTTATTTTGTCAAAACGTACAAGATAAGTGTGAGCTCAAATGCAGAGGACTGGATCATAATCAAAGATAAAACCAAACAGATGGTGAGTCTTTTATTTGATTTTAATATTGTTTTTATAGATATTACAGGTTTCATTTTCCTGGTATTATATTATATTACATTTTTCTGCCATTGCTTTTGTCTTTATTTCTATGAATAAATGATTATTGTCATTGTATGCACATGGTAGTGCAAAACAACAAGGGGTTAGCAGCTCTTCAAGACGTCTAAATATAACAATACAAACAGTATACACAATATACACATTTACAACAGTTGTGCAGGAATAGTATAATGTTATAAAGTGAGATAGTACCTTGTAACAGCATGAGTATTGCATATTTGTGTAATGTTTCCAGACTATTATCGCATAAATTGTATAAAATGTTCTTAAATCTGGTTGTGTGTGAGTATATGGCTTTATAATGCATGCGTGACTATAACTCGCCTTGCTGCCATTATGTATGTGTATATTTATGTTTTATGTATTGCTGTTTTGAAAGTACTTTAACTTATTCCCTGCCAGCCTTTTTTTGAAAAGTTGCCGCCAGCATTTTCTTAAAAAGTTTCACAAAATGCCTTCCAGGAAAATTTTCTTCTAAAAATATATAAACATACAAATATATAAAATGAAAGAACAGACCCTCTGCTCTCAAACAAACAAACAAACAGGAAAAAAACATTTCATCCTATATAAACTCATAGGGCCCTTTTTAACCATCTAAGCCAGGGGTGTCAAACTCAAGGCCCGCGGGCCAAATCCGGCCCGCCCCCTCATTTCATCTGGCCCGCGAGAGTTTACAAATTATGTTAATTATGTGGCCCGCGAGAGTTTAAAGATTATTTTATTGTTATTATAATTTTTTTTGCAGGTTATTTCCTACATTTATTTTTTTAGCAGCCATCAAAACTAATTTTTGTCCCGCCAAAGTCTTTTTGTAATGTAATTACAGTGATAATGTTGATGATTGCATGAGAAAGAACGAGCAGTGCCCAGCACGCGCACACTACTAGAGTGGGCGTGTCTGCATGCGAACGCTGCAGCCTCCAGAGGTCGCATTTCCAGGCTGCATACGTCATCAAGAGTGTCTTGTTTCAGAATATTAACAGTTATAAAGTTAAATATTATTCTTTGTTTATAGTAAATAGTTGTAATATGCATATGACTTGCGAATGTAATGGTCAGTTAACAAATAAACCAGGCTTGATGACGCTGCCTATGCGACCTCCGCATATGGAAACGGACAGTATCTGCTCGTTCTTTCTCTCCCTCTCTCGCGCACGCTCACGCGGATCCAGCAAGAAAATGTTTTCCGTCTCGTGTACAGAAATGTTTCGCGATGTCCAGCTGTTTACAACGCGTCTATTCCCGCTAAATACGCGAACTAATGACTCATCTGAACTGATTACTTTTAATAAACAATTGAAACTATTCATCTGTAGCCTACAACACTGAACTCATGAGACGTCAGTCAATCAGACACTCAAAGCCAGGTAAAAAAATCACAGCTTTTTTGTAAAGAGGGCAAGAAATGACAAGTGAGAGTGTCTAAAAAATTCATATTGTGGTGGAGTTTGTAAAACTCTTTATTAGTATCTTATAATGCCTCTCGTTTTCTGACCTGCAAAATGAAGGATAACAGAACATTTTGAGTGTACTGTACTCACATACAACATGTGTTTTTGTCACCACAATTATTTTTAAAATAATCTGTAGAATAGCTGTACTCTATACACTTTTTCTTTATTTGCCTGGGCTTCTACTTTCAAAGCTAGGTATTAATTGAGTTATTAACAAAACCAATAGTAAGCAAATGCAGAGAAATTATGCAATGTACAGTAATAAAAGAGTTGATACATTCATACAGTCGTTAAAAAAAAACCGGCCCTTTGAGATTAACCGTAATGCTGATGTGGCCCGGGATGAAATTGAGTTTGACACCCCTGATCTAAGCGCATGGTTTAAAGTCTTAATGGGCGTGTCCGAATCTACTTTTGGTAATTTAACGATGGGAAAAATGGTTTGTGCGCCGAACACACGGCCGATAAGGGTTGTTCCTATTCTCCTAATGAGTAATGTGTGTGTTTTGCGCGTAATGTGCAATAAACCAATGAGAGTCTTATTTCTCATCCCCTTTAAAAGCCAGTTGCGCTTGCACTATGTCTAATCCCTATTTAGATGACGGACTTTGTTAACTGAAAAACTAAGCGGAAGAAGAAGACCTCTAGTTTAAGAATAATGTTAAATAATTGTGTTTTCATTTGTATTGAAATTGATATTTTTTGGATTAAAACCTTTAAAAAAACAAAGTAAAATAGCAGGCTTTTAATTGCTGTAAATATATGGATATCCAACATCATCAAAAAATTATTTACAAGTTTGTAAGAAAAGGTTTGTACTGTAAAAATACTTTATTTGTAACAAACAGGAGATAACGAATTTACAAACGTGCGGAGAGCCATTTCAACACTTGGACAGTTTTTTTAAAGCTTTACTTAAAAATGTTTCTCATCTCGCCATATCCACAGGTACAGAGTCATCATATACAATAAATCCATTGGGTAGCATTTAAAAAAACATTTTAAAATAGATGCAATATTTGCATTTGTTTAAAGCAAAACTTTGAATTACTTACCTTGCTACAGGTGAAGCCGCTCTTTAAGCCTTCTAACGTCTCATAATCGGTCCTCATTTATGTCCAAGAGACTCTTTAATCCTTTAAAGTTTGGTTCTGCTGCGCATCCATGCGTGATAAGCAAACGTCCCGTCCCGTATTACGAACGCGCTCATTAAAGGTGCTCTAAGCGAATTGAAGCGTTTTAGACCATAAAACATTTTTTGTTACATACCGGAAACATCTCCTCACTATCTGCTTGCTGCCTGTCCGCTGATCAAACTGTAAAAAAACGCGATCTCTGTAGACAGCCCAGGCTTCACAAACGGCAATATCAACAAATGGCCAAACCTAGCATCACAAAACAAAACAAAGTATTCCAGCCAATAAACGACAAAAAGGATTTGGGGGTGGGGGTTGGGCGCGTTCATGAAAGCACGGAAGGGAGGGGGAGGGGGAGGAGTTAGCTACGCTCTGTCTGTTTGAAAACAGTTCAAACATCAACAGGAAGTGACGTCGCACATTATTCGCTTAGAGCGCCTTTAAATAACAAAAGCAATATTGCGGCAATTGTGGCGTAGTCTATTTTTGTTGCATCAAAATAGCAACGCACCAACAATGCACCTGAACACACCTCGTTTTCAGGCCAGAGCGCCCATGGGTGAAAAATTGGGCACAAATTAATTTGCTATTTGAATAACATGGCGCTTAACATGAAAATGATCATTGCGCCGGGTTGAAACCAGCAAAAGACACTTGCTTCGCGCATTGCGCTGCATTGCGCTGCATTGCGCCGAGTCTATGATAGGGCCCTTAAACTCTTAAATATGGGCAAAAAGTTGAAATAATTGCATTTTTTTGTGAAGGCATTTTGTTAGAGATCAGATTCAAAACGATTATCAAAACATACACGGAGTGTAAAATTAATAAATATTTTTTTTTTATTTTATAAAATCCATCAAGTCGATAGTCGCGGTATTACATATAATCATAAAAACTGATAATAACATGCAAATGTTTTCTCTTAATTGACGAGATAACTCGTCAATGGCGGAGAAAGAGTTAAAATTGAAAAAAGTCTTATTTTGTAATATTTCTCTCTCAGGTGTTCCAGGGAAATCAAAATCCCACGGATGAGGCAATAGCCCTGCTGCCCAAACCCACCCTCACACGTTACGTACGGATTCGACCTTTGACCTGGGAACAGGGCATCTGTATGCGTTTTGAGGTGTATGGCTGTAAAATATCAGGTATCACGTCATGCGCACGTACAAGAAGTCTTCATGTGATAATATTAACCAGTACAAGTCCCAGCTGCTTTTCTAGGATTTCCAGTGCTGAGTAATTCCTTTTTTGTGTCCAGTCTTGTGTGTCTGTGTGTTTGGTTTTACTTGGCTTCAGGTTTGAATATTAAGACATTCTTATGTTTAAGTGATTCTTATTAGTTGGAAAGCTTACAAATAGTTTTAGTGTTAGTTTTGGGAGATGGAAAACACAAAACGATGGAAATAACAAACGTCTCTCTCTCTCTCTCTCTCTCTCTCTCTCTCTCTCTCTCTCTCTCTCTCTCACTCTCTCTCTCTCTCTCTCTCACTCTCTCTCAGATGCTCCATGCTCCAGTATGTTGGGGATGGTTTCGGGTCAGATTTCTGACTCTCAAATCTCCGTGTGGCCGACAGCAGAGAGGGGCTGGCTTCCCGAACAGGCCCGGCTGCTGACCGGGCGTACAGGATGGGTGGTTGCTCATCCGCAGGTTCTTGGGAAGAACCAATCACTGGAGCTGGATCTGGGAGCCCAGCGGATGGTAACGGGTCTCATCATGCAGGGAGGGAAATACAGAGACGTGAATATTTTCATCAAACGCTTCAGAGTCATGTATAGCACTAATGGAACTGACTGGACTTATATACAGGAGGAGAACAGCAACAAAGTGAAGGTGAGAGAGATTCGGGAGACATTTGCATAAGGTCCCAGTATTTCCAGGCTAAAGTCTCCTAATCTAATGATAAGATTTGGAGCATGAAAGTTTGATTTCAATCATTGATTTTAATTTGACATGGCCTTACTGAGTTACTATAAAAGATATCAAGGTTATATTTTCACAGAACGGTCTTTACCTTATGTAGGATGAGTTTATCCAGTAAATTGCAAAAAGACTGGGTCACATGAATTAATATCAATCAATAGCTGTAACATAGAGGCAAATAAAATGTACTTAAAGGAACACGTCCAGATTTTGGGAATTTAGCTTATTCACCGTGTCCCCCAGAGTTAGATAAGTCCATACATACCTTTCTCATCTCCGTGCGTGCCGTAACTCTGTCTGACGCAGCCCCCGCTAGCTTAGTTTAGCACAAAGTCTGGAAGTGAATGGCTCCAGCTAGCAAACTGCTCCCAATAAGTGACAAAATAACGCGAACATTTTCCTATTTATATGTTGTGATTTCTATAGTCACACCATGTACAAATAACAAGGTGATATGAGACACAGCAATCTTTTAACAGTATATACTGGGAACTATATTCTCAGAAGACGAAGCACTGCTACATGGGCGGAGTGATTTGCTCGCAGCACCCGAGAAGCCCCTGGTGAGGAGCAGAGAGTTCACTCCGCCCATGTAGCAGTGCTTCGTCTTCTGAGAATATAGTTCCCAGTATGTAAACTGTTAAAAGATGGCTGTGTCTCATATCACCTTGTTATTTGTACACGATGTGACTATACAAGTCACAACACATAAATAGGAAAATGTTCGCGTTATTTTGTCACTTATTGGGAGCAGTTTTGCTAGCTGGAGCCATTCACTTCCAGACTTTGTGCTAAGCTAAGCTAGCAGGGGCTGCGTCAGACAGAGTTACAGCACGCACGGAGATGAGAAAGGTATGAATGAACTTATCTAACTCTGGGGGATACCGTGAATAAGCTAAATTCCCAAAATCTGGGCAGATTCCTTTAAAATTTCTCATTTGCACCATTTTCACTGCTGTGTAGGTGTTTATGGGTAACTTGAACCATGATACCCCAGAAGTGCGTACATTTGATCCAGTGATCATGCGATTCCTGCGTGTCTATCCTGAACGGGGCACAACTGAAGGCATGGGGTTAAGACTGGAGGTTCTGGGGTGTGACCTTTATGGTGAGTGACAGCCAAACCGACCAATGAAAGAGTTTTAGGAAACATCAGTTCAAAGTAAAAAAATACAAGATTTATTCTGAACCCCTGAACTCTTTATTTATTCTTATACCTTCTTATCGGTCATATCTCTCTCCAGAGCCCACAACACCTTTCCCCATCACAACCACTATGGAAACCACCGCAGCTCCAGTGACGAGTGTCTCATCGAATATTCTAACAACTAGCTTCCTTCCAACAACAACCATGGAGAATTGTGATGATGACGTCAACTGCCATAGCAATACAGAGATAGACTACAATCCAGCAGGTGACATACACACCCACAACCTTGTTTTAACATATCTTCCCATTGACTTTCCTACTTTTATATTAGCTACTTAGTGGTGTTGTAAAGTGGTTAGTAACCAGTGGCGGCTGGTGACTGCTCTTCCGAGGGGGACGTCCCTAGAATATGGGTGATTTTAGATTTCACAAACATCCACACAGAAAACCAGACACAGAATGTGACCCAAAAGGTTACAAACACAAACACCCACACAGTGAAACGGACACCATCTATGACCTAGCAGTTTACACACAGCCCCATAGGTTACACACACAAAGATATATGACTGATCAGATTACGTGTTTAGGGATGTAACTACAGCACAACAGAGTTAAAGAACATGTAAATAACAAAATTCTTGCTGGGATTTTGCAAAGTGTCCCACACAAGTCTGTGTTTAGTAAACCTTCATCAACTTTCTGTACTTTTCAACAGAGACTGCAGTGGCCGAGCCATTTCTGGAGATAGAGTCAGTACCTGGTGAGACGCTAAGCTATACACCCAGATAAACACACTTTGACACATGCTTGTCTCTCTGATGAAGTTATTTAGTTTTTGTGAACCGGCCAAAAACTAAAACCTTAAAGGTGCCATGTCACAAGACTTTTTTAAGATGTCAAATTAATCTTTGGGGTACCCAAAGTACGTATGTGAAGTTGTAGCTCAAAATACCCCACAGATAATTGATTATAACATGTTAAAATTTCCACTTTGTAGGTGTGAGCAAAAATGTGCCGTTTTGGGTGTGTCCTTTAATATGCAAATGAGCTGATGAAATATAAATACTGATCACAATGATGGTGGTTTGTTGAAATTAAAATTCAGTTTGGTGCCAATTATTTTCTCTCTCTTTCTCTCTGCATTAAATGGCAGTGCTGTGGTTGGATAGTGCAGATTAAGGGGCGGTATTATTAAGTTCCCTTATTTTTTCACATGCTTGCAGAGGATGGTTTACCAAAACTAAGTTACTGGGTTGATCTTTTTCACATTTTCTAGGTTGATAGAAGCACTGGGGACCCAATTAAGACTCCTTGGAAAAAGTCACATTTTCATGCTATGGGACCTTTAAATTGTGGCTGAGGCATAATCTTTATTAGTGTGCATTATTGCCATAACAAAACATACCTGGTTTTATAGATCTGTGTAAAGTTAAAGATGTTTAAAATAAATAAAAAAGCAGTAAACAAATTATATTAATAATAGTACTATAAAATATCAATATAAATATCTTCACCTTATTTTCCCTGTCATGACCTTGTAAAGCGGCTTCTGAAATGAGAAAAAAGGTAGAACGAGACATAATTTCATCCAACAAGAACTGTTTGGATCGTTGTAAGTTGGGTCATGTTTCTAATTGATAATCCCTGATATCTTTTTCTGGGCCCTGTCCTTGCGCCATTCCTCATGACTGGAAGTCAAGAGAGGTTGTTTCGAGAAGGGATATAGATTAGCATTTTTGATTAAAGATTATGAGGGCACATTCATATTATTTTTTTCAAATAATAAAGCTCATAGATAAGTCATTTATACAAAATACCACAATACTCCTTAAAACAAGTTTAAATTTAAATGTCATGACGATTCTAACTAACAAGCACATGAAAGTACCTGCTGCCACCTAGTGATGATCATCAGAACTACAGGAAAATACCTGAACTACCAAAAAACTGGATCCCTCATTCAACAAAGCAAAATATGGACAAAAAGGAGCTTTTTAAAGTGAAGGCTTCAAAAACTCACCAGAGAGCGAGGGAACAGGCTGTTGGCATTTTAGCAGAACTTTTAATCAACTTAAATTTCACTTAACCAGGGACTGAGCCTTCCCTGGAGTAACTTGAGGTTAAATGCCTTGTTCGGGGCACAATGCTAATGGGACACAGAGAATTTCTAGTTCATGTTTCAGTTCCTTCCCTTGTGAAAATTCCTTCGCTTTAGTATACTTCTATAAAGTGTATTTATTACGCAAATAATATAATTTAAAAGAACACACGTACTGCTCAATGTACTGACAAGCAATTAATGCTGGATTGTGTAACTTTTAGTAGGATCTCTCGACAGAAATGCAATATAATATATTTAACTACATAGTGTTTGAATTAAGGGGGGCTGGGGTGATCCCATGCTTCCTATAAGAATTGAGGGACCCCCTATAAAGCACAAAACATTTTATTTAATTTAATTTATTATCAGTGGTGTATAAAGACCTTACAGAAAGAACTATTATTTTTATTAACTGTATTGAAATTAAGTTTTATGTATTATATTTTACTTGTGCTTTAGTTAATACAGGGTTTCCCAAACTGGGATTCGTGAACTGATAAAAACAATTTGATAATATTTGTGAAATAAATAAATAATTTTAAAATGAAAAATCTAAATAAAACATATTTTATTTGTTTAATCTGAATGTCAAGTGACCATTACACAACACTATATCGGAAGCTCATGCAAAATGGACAGATATATGTTATCAATACAAAATATTACTAGATGAAGGCCCAATAACAGTTAATAATCATCATAACTATGTAACTGCACTACTGATAAAAACTTTA
>NC_133342.1:1997700-2000200 GCF_030506205.2 Paramisgurnus dabryanus
AACAAAACAATAGATATACTGTTAAAAAAATATATTTAGCTTGTTAAAACTGGTTGAACGTGTCCATAGTTAATGTTATAAACTAGGACATCTGTATGAACTTGGGAACTGACCTCATACATCTGCTAAAAATGACCTGGGACCTGTTGGTTGTGAAGAGAAATATGGTTTGGAAAGTTAAACGTTTATTTATATGCATTCGAGATTACCATCGGGATCGACATAGGGCATAGTCTGACTAAGTAAACCTTGGCTCAATGGCCAAAGTAAGATTGAACAAAGTAAGATATTGCTTTTCTTTAAAGAAAATAGTTTTAAATAGTAAGGGTGGTGAAAACATTTAAACAGTTTTTGTACCAGATATCATGCATCTCGGTTTTGCTTCTGTACATCTGCTAATAAATGTAATCGCAATCCGGAGGATCATCTGTAAAAATATGGAGGGTCTTCTAGACTGCCAGCAGCCAGATGGACCTCCTGAGACGCATAGGGGAGACGTTTACTGTGGGAGTAAAACTGAAGTCTAAATGAAAGCACGGAGTAAAGAAAGAGAACTGATGTGAGACCTGCCCATCCTGGATATTTGAGTCAGAAAGGCACAAACTGTTCAGTGCACAAAAGCTGAGATGACTGTACTGAAAATGAGATCCGAGTCCATTTGACACACAAGAACATGCAGTTTCGCTTCGACAACTGGGAGGATATGCCAAACAGCTTTCTCTCACCGAAGTGAACCAATCTATGTAATTTTGCACTGAGAATTATATTTAATGAAGAATTTAGACGGTAATAAAAATGTTAACGACTTAAAATTGAAAGAGAGATCCAGCTGTCTGTGTAATAGCTTACTTTTTTAATGTTATTTAAAATATTTTTCTTAAATGTGCAGATTCTGATGTTTTTTTCTTGGGGAACCAAAACGATACTTTTGACATACCATCATAAACTTTCACAGATCATACTTACAGTATTTTCACTTTTTGAATTTTAGATGTTATGGAGTTCAGTCTGTTTGGTGGCTGTTTTGTATTCACGGTTTTGTGATAATTGAATAAGTAAACTTAGACTGAAGACTATAATGTCCCGTCAGCATCACGAAAACCATTTTAACCAATCGGCCATCTGCATCAGCAGCATTAAATCTTCTAACCAATCGAATTTCTGACTCTTCAATGACATTCCAAAGAAAGAAGTTAATAAAGTTTATATAATGGTTTTGTTGCTGTTGTTTACAATAACTGTCATTATATAGAGAAATTATATGTATTTGGTGTGTGTGTGTGTGTGTGTGTGTGTGTGTGTGTGTGTGTCTGGTATTTATGCTGCCATTGTTTAATTCATTTAATTTTTATAATTACATTTTTATGTAAATGCAAATTGTTCAGATTGTGTTAAAAAACTAATTTCTTCATATGTGCATATCTTTAAAAGTTATCATGCACTGCAAAAAAGAATTTTCAAGAAAAAAAAATCTTAGTATTTTTAGTATTTTTCTTGTTTTCAGTAAAAATATCTAAAAATTCTTAAATTAGGATTTTCTTAATGAACAAAACGATCCAAGAAAATAAGTTAATAAAATATAAAATTAAAGTGATTTTGTGCATAAAACAAGCAAAAAAATCTACCAATGGGGTAAGCAAAAAACCTTGAACATTTTTCTTAAACACTAAATTCAAGAAAAAATTGCTTAACCCGTTGGCAGATTTTTTGCTTGTTTTATGCACAAAATCACTTAAATTGTATGTTTTGGTCTAAAAATTAGACTTATTTTCTTGGGTCATTTTGCTCATCAAGTAAGAGCATCTTAATTTAAGATTTTTTAGATATTTTTACTGAAAACAAGACAAAAATACTAAGAATTTTTTTCTTGAAAATCATTTTTTTTGCAGTGTGGCTTGTACAAAATTACCCTCTAGCAGGACACATTGTCACACAACATGGGGTACATTGCAGCAAAACTGTTTATCGATCTCCTTAGAAGCTTATATAAAAAAAGTGTGGTTTTATTATGTTGCCTTGTTCAGCCTAAAATGGCTTATATGGTTTCATTTTGGATAATAGATATAACAAAAGTACAATGCAAAAAAATTGGCAGAAATAACATTAAAACACAGCAAGCATCGTTACAATTAGACTAAAAATGCTGAAATATAGTCTTCTGTATAACAACTGACACATCAGTATACGCTGTTTCCACTTATTAACCGCTAGATGACGCTGCTGTTTAAGTTATGGTTGACTGATATTATTTATCTCTGCCGCTACATGGCATATTTTCATATTTTAAATTCGAATTTTATATCGTATTTTATATTGAGCACAACTGATGGGATTTTTTTTTTTGTGGTGGAGTTAAAAACCATGTCAATATTATCCAGTGCACGCATCACTTTGAGGCCTTGCGCCAAAGGAATACCGCGTCTCGGCGGAAGATGGCGCCCGCGGCACTTGACCTTTACGATGATTAAATCTAAATGTATTCAGTAAAAAAAACATCGCG